>NC_079169.1:82229278-82436778 GCF_947568905.1 Ostrea edulis
GCTAATTGGTGAATTTATTGTCAGGTTTAATAATTAAGTTTGATAATTAATGAATATTTAGTCGTTATCTTTGAAAAGTTATTCCTGAACCAGGCTGCTTGTACTGTATGATGGTAGTTTTGCTCAAGCTTGTTTATTGCTAGGGACTGCTGCTCAGGTGAACGATGTGGCCCATGGATTTCTTGTTTGGATTAATTTTGTTAAGGCTGTTGTGTGTGTTTGTAGAAAATGGGCTGTATTTTTTTTTTATGTCTTTTTATATATTGATGTCTTGCAGAAAAAGTTTGATTTTTGTTTTGACTTAACTGTTCTTTGGTTTAGATGATAAGTGTATTTGTGTTGTATAGATATATGTATATCATTAAGATAAATTGTGATTTCATATTCACTTTGGCCACTGCTACATAAAAGTGATGGATTGTTTATATAAAATCTCTGATTAGTTCATTTAAACATTATTGTCAATATGGTAGTAATTGAATTGCTAGTGTATCTAATTCATTGTAAGACCCATCTTGCACTTTCATGTCCTTTAAGACTTATGCAATTCTCTTCACAACTGATTCAGAAAACAAAAGCATTGTGATATTATGTGAATATTTGTTTTATTTGCAAGTAAAATACTTTTTTTATTCTTAGACTTTCAATTATTTTGATTTTGAATGTCGGCAGGGGTTTTAGCTCGCATAAACCCTCGATGAATTTTGTACGTTGTCGTCTCTCTATCCACTTTTCACATCTTCATCTTCTTCTTCAGAACCACTTTGCCAATTTCACTTTGCTCATTACACTAAAATATTAATTACTGGCTATGCACCTCGTATGAAGCATGATTTCACCATCGAAAGAGTGACACAAGATCCTAATTATTTTATATGAATTTTTGTGTTTTTTCCCGGAATGATAAAAAAGGTGTTTTGTTTGCAAATAAGATGTTCTAAAGTCCAAATTTCACAGTGATTTGTTGCTAAATGTATGCATTTTTCATAAAAAAAATTTGTTTCCTTTATAATTTCATTTAATTTGTAAACCTACATCAACAAAATGTAGTGTTCTGATTACAATGTTCTCTATGACAATTGTTTTATAATTCCGATCGGGCTTGGTTCAAATTTGAAAAATTGCAATATGTCTGTACTTTGACCATATAATTTCAATTTCTCATATTTTTTCTGATATCTTGTTGGTCATGTTGGTGTTGAGGCATCTCTTTGTTATGTGAATTCATTTTCACTTGGGGCTAGCTAGCATGTGTTGTTTAGGTTTTTGTATTTAAGCTGTAACTGAGGCCATGTATACTTCTTGATTAACTATGTTGTTATTTGATATTTATCTGTATGTTAGATGTTCAGAGGAAATTTATTGTTAATTATTTGTTGGAAAATTTATCCTTGGAAACATGACCATTGAAAATTAAATTCATTATTAAGTATGCATGTCTCTTGGTTTGACTTCTGTAGAAGATATCTTTAATTGTGATGTGAATATGTATCATGAAAAGCTGTGCACAATGTCTTGTGAAAAGCAGTGTATATCATGAAAAGCAGTGTGTATCATGAAAAGCTGCAGTGTGTATCGTGAAAAGTAGTGTGTATCATGAAAAGCTGCACTGTGTATCATGAAAAGCTGCAGTGTGTATCATGAAAAGCTGCAATGTGTATCATGAAAAGCAGTGTGTATCATAAAAAAGCTGCAGTGTGTATCATAAAAAGCTGCAGTGTGTATCATGAAAAGCTGCAGTGCGTATCATGAAAAGCTGTCTGTATCATGAAAAGCAGTGTGTATCATGAAAAGCTGCAGTGTGTATCGTGAAAAGCTGCAGTGTGTATCATGAAAAGCTGTCTGTATCATGAAAAGCAGTGTGTATCATGAACAGCAGTGTGTATCATAAAAAGCTGCAGTGTGTATCATGAAAAGCTGCAGTGTGTATCATGAAAAGTAGTGTGTATCATGAAAAGCAGTGTGTATCATAAAAAAGCTGCAGTGTGTATCATGAAAAGCTGCAGTGTGTATCATGAAAAGCTGCAGTGTGTATCATGAGAAGCAGTGTGTATCATAAAAAACTGCAGTGTGTATCATAAAAAGCACAATGTCTTGTGAAAAGCAGTGTATATCATGAAAAGCAGTGTGTATCATGAAAAGCTGCAGTGTGTATCGTGAAAAGCAGTGTGTATCATGAAAAGCTGCAGTGTGTATCATGAAAAGCAGTGTGTATCATAAGAAAGATGCAGTGTGTATCATGAAAAGCTGCAGTATGTATCGTGAAAAGTAGTGTGTATCATGAAAAGTAGTGTGTATCATGAAAAGTAGTGTGTATTATAAAAGCAGTGTGTATCATGAAAAGTTGCAGTGTGTATCATGAAAAGCTGCAGTGTGTATCATGAAAAGCTGCAGTGTGTATCATGAAAAGCTGCAATGTGTATCATGAAAAGCAGTATGTATCATGAAAAGCAGTGTGTATCATAAAAAGCTGCAGTGTGTATCATAAAAAGCTGCAGTGTGTATCATGAAAAGCTGCAGTGTGTATCATGAAAAGCTGTCTGTATCATGAAAAGCAGTGTGTATTATGAAAAACAGTGTGTATCATGAAAAGCTGCAGTGTGTATCGTGAAAAGTAGTGTGTATCATGAAAAGCAGTGTGTATCATAAAAAGGTGCAGTGTGTATCATGAAAAGCTGTGTGTATCATGAAAATTAGTGTGTATAATGAAAAGCAGTGTGTATCATGAAAAGCAGTGTGTATCATGACAAGCAGTGTGTATTATGAAAAGCTGTGTGTATCATGAAAAGCTACAGTGTGTATCATGAAAAGCTGTGCACAATGTCTTGTGAAAAGCTATGTGTATCATTAAAAGCAGTGTGTATCATTAAAAGCAGTGTGTATTGTGAAAAGTTGCACTGTGTAACGTGAATAGATGTGCACTATTGTGTATCATGAGAAGCTGCACTGTGTATCATGAAAAAGCTACAGTGTGTATCGTATGAGAAGCTACACTGTATTTCTTGAAAAGCTGTATCATGTAAAGCTGCAGTGTGTATCATGAAAGATGTTCACAGTGTGTATTGTGAAAAGCATTGTATCATGAAAAGCAGTATTTATCATGCAAAGATGTGCACAATGTGTATCGTGAAAAGCAGCAGCGTGCATCTTTATTTTTCAGCTCAGTTTTAGCTTAAGATTGGTCTTCTACTGGTATAATAAAATGTATATAATCTTCTTTGTCATAATGGTATCATCTTTGTGATATGTGAATTTATTCAATACACTTCATTTTATCATACCGGTAGAATACCAATCTCTAAAGCTTGGAAAAAGCATGAAACGATTACATAAATCAAAAGAGAGTTGAGATAGACAGGGAATCCACACATTTCGGAGAAATTATCACGGTATAAACATTCATAAAAGGGGGGGGGGGGGGGGTAATTAGTACCCATACTTCAGATGACTGTGGTACCCACTGGCTCATTTGGTCATAGACATACCTTTATTCATTATATCGAGTAGATACATGTATCATTCCACCATATTTCAAATCGTGAAGAAAGACAACTCATATTTTTTGTGAATATAAATTTAATATAATTATTCATATGAATTATAATCACAACATTCTCACGTAGAACACACCGTTAATGATAAGCAGGGTGTAAATAATTTTATATATATAAACACAAACACCGTATAATAAACATGATAAATGACTTTCAATCAATAAAAGAGCCATATTGTATTCAGTGCGGATGTGTCCAACCAGTTACTGGGACATATTGAAATCGGTTAAATCCCATTAACCGGAATGGTAATACCTCTATGTTCTCTTGCATTTTTATTAAATTGTTCGTCTCATGCTTCTTAAATGTATTCAAGTTTGTCTTCAAATAAAAAAAAAGTGAAGCACACACACACACACACACACACACACACACACACACACACACACACACACACACACACACACACACACACACACACACACACACACAGATATATATATATATATATATATAATATACAACGAAACAAAAAACAATAAAATCACGCATTAAATCTCCACGCACTATATGCCAGTTCAAAGGCGCTCAGGGCTTTATGACGTCAAAAGCTCTTGACTTGGTAACGTCAATGGAATGCGATGCGCGAAAATGGATGTACAAGAACACCTTGTGGGGGCCACTAATTCAACTTATCTTGTCTTCGATTCGATAAAGATAAAATGATGTTAATCTATCTGACAATGAATATGAGTCCCTACGTGAGTCCAACCTCCTGCAGCCTTACAAGCGTCCATGAATGATTTTTCTTGTGTTTTTTTTTTTTATATCTACCACTGGTAGGTTCTTTGTCCAACTGAAGATCAACTGCTTGTCCCATATAATGTTTAACGTAGAAGTATGGCATGCACCCACAATGGCATTAACCTAAATAACATTAAACATTATTATCATTATATATATATATATATATATATCATATACCTAGTAGTGTATCAGCCCTGATACACCTATCTTGGCTAGGGTGAGACAGCTGCAAGTAAGTAGGGCTGTCTCGCCCTAAGGGCCGAGATATCTCTGTCTCGGCCCGTTGTCAAGGGGCTGTCTCGCCCTCAAATTTCAAATGGCTATTTCTTCTTTAATCTTTTGAAATCTAACATAACTACATGAAAAAATGATGTTAGACACAATTTTTTTCATATATAATACTTTCTTCCACGACAAAATTTAATTTAAGCAGAAAAATTAAATAAAAACGTTTTTGAAAACAGCGCTAAATTGTAGCGAGTATCTAAGCAAAGGGGAGTAACCCAAGTAACAATTGTTTATTTAGAACAATAACACGTTTAACTTCATTTCAAAACAATCAACGTTATAGGTGACAGAAAACAGTAGGAGGATTATGGAGGGTGATACTGAAGCATTTTCAGAAATCCCCGGTCCTAATGGAGATAAAATGTTAATTTACAGCAATTTTGATGTAGAAAACTGTTTTAAAACGATTTCTGAAATCTAAAATCCCGAGGACTTGGCAATAAAACGAGAAAAGTAGAACCATTATCTTCCGACGTATTTCAACGACTTATAGATGCTAAACAGATGGGAAACGGTAAAAAAAAAACTTACTTCAGTATAAGGTAACATTTCTTAAGCAAAGAAATAGCAGCATCAGATCTGTAAACATTCCCGTTCATACGATGACGCCACGTAAATAAAGTTCTACAACTCTTACAAATTATATGAAATATTGAAAACGGGCGAGTTTGGTAAATCCGAAAAAATAAATAAAAATCAGCAATGGAATAAAGCTACAAAACCCAGACTTTAGCATGTTTCACAATGTCAATAGTACTGGAAACGTAACCATTAAAGTAAACTCTCTGAAGGAATGAAATAGTCAAATTTCGTTGTACAGTATACCATGTATTTATGTTTGGGTCAATGACCCCCCCCCCCCCTCCCCCCCCACCCACCCACCCACCTAATTTAAAAAAAAAATGTTTATCAACTTGTTGTGTTTTAGGTATATGATATAAACAATATCACACTCTAATGTTGATCTCGGACCTGGGATTGCCCCTCGAGTGATCTCGGCCCTCGCCCTACGGGCATATATGAATATGAAAAGAAAACACAGAAATCCTCCGTAAAGCTTTAGCGCTTTCATTACATCTTCAGAAGCTTTACAAAAATGTATACATAGCAGTATCATAGTAACAGTGATTATGACGTCAAAGTAAGCGGGACGTTAAATGCCTATATTGTGACGTCATGGATAATGTACAACAATGATCTGGACAAAGTACGGGAAAATTGTAGGCAATTATAAAAGGCTATTTAAGGTAGCGACGGATAGCAACCACGTGATCAGTAAAAATTGTGTATTTTCACGTGAATTCATTTTCCGGAATTCCTTACTCCGTCATAGAATAGTAGAAAAACAAAAAGGGGTTCCGAAAGTGTTTTGTTGCTGTGACTGACTCGCCTACAGAAAATATGCACATACCACATAAGTATACGTCAATGTCTGTAATAATGGTAGATCAAATGTTTCATCTGTGTGAAACTTTTTGCTAATCGAAATGTTAAACCAACCACCAATCCATGTACATAGATGCGCTACGTAAACAAAGTTGTTGATTGATGCATCGTTATGTCCGAGTGCTGCATGCTGAGAGATTAAATACTGTTTATACAGTCATTGAGAGACCTAACAAAGTTTCTTGCAAGAAGAGGAAGTTGGTGGATGCATTCAAGTTGGACAACGAAATCATAGTTTCGTTTGGTGAGTGAAAAAAATGCCATAAATTTGTATTCAAAAGTTCAATTCACATTTCCTCTGCTATTTCACAACGCGATTTATAATAACATCTGTAAGTTTAAACACACGACATACAGTAGATGTATTATTTTGTATGTATATATGTATTCCATATGTGCATAAAATATAACTCCCACCTGTGCCAGTGATTGTAAACGAACGGATGTCATGTAAATGTATACCACATTTGTAAACATGGGCTCTCACAACTCTTTTATTAAGAAAATAATAATATCGTTATGAAAATAACTGTTACGAAAATAACATACCTTGAACTACATGTATAAAAGTAATGAAAAACAAATATCTGCATAGACCTACTATCTAGGGGTATGAGGGAACCGGATAAAAAGTGGAAGGGGGGGGGGGCATGTGTTGAATTATAATTCCCTAGACTATAGTATACATATATTGTTACTTTGAAATTTCAGTGACCTAAGAAATATATCAAACCTGAAGTTTTGTGTTTCACACAAACATGTAGGTTGGCAAAACCTTTTTAAATAATGTAAATTAATCACAAGTCTGCATATGCCCTCTCATAGGCAAATGTATGCATTGTATGTATAAGTAAGATATGTATACTACACGTATGCCCTTCTCTTGACCCACATTTTGTAAATAAAACAGATATGATAAGTCTATGGCAGTTTATGAAAACATATATACATGTCATCTCATTGCAATTTATAATTTTGAAACATCAGTATTTAAATTTTAACTGAATATGTGTTGAGACACAGTTTTAAAATTCACATTGTATGACGCAATCTAATTACTCAATGGTATAATATAGACCTAACGGTGCAAATATCAATTATGATGATCTTTTTTCTAGGCATCAGCCTGAAGACCGAGGGAGGTTAGATAGGACCAGTGCAGGTTGAAGTGGATTTCGAGTCAACAAGTAGAACAGCAAGAGAGGTACTATATTTTTTTTTTTGATAAACATTTGTAAGGACAATTCTGAGTATATCAGATATTCATCTATTTTGCTATATTTAAATATATTTATCTATATTTTGAACAGGTACTCCATTTACAGTGATGATGACATATCCCCTGGACCCCCACAACTCCACAAATTTAAAAATGTTTGATCAAGTTCCGAAGATTAAAGAACTACTGCAAAATTTGGGACTGGATGAAAAACATTAATTCACTTATATGAGCTCAGAGCAGTGGATGTTATACAACATACTTTAAACTAAATTGTGAATTTAAGGGAAAACAAGTACATGTCATGTACTCATATATTACAAGTACATGCCTTTTGAAAGACAATAATATTGCATAGATGTAAAGGAAATTTCAATGTTGATTATTTTTTCTTAGATATATTAGTAAAAAATGTGCACATGATAGAATATCAATTTTATTACTTCAATCAATGTGTTTGAATTTTCCTTGTAATTCAAAATTTAGTTGAAACATACATCATAGATACATTAATGTATATAAATTTTTTAGAAAAGTTTCATAATGGAACTAATTCACCCCCCCCCCCCCTATACATACAGTGAACATAGACCTTCACCTGGGGAAAACTTCCGTTAGTTAATGCAATATACATGTACATGCATTCTCAGTTATCCAATAGTTCCATGTGAAACTACAATTAGAAATCTTAAACTTATGAAAGACACACCTATCTGTGAGGGTAAGATGACTCAGATGGACTTAATTGTAGTGATCCATGGGCAGTCCATGGGTCTCTTTCCATTGATATTAATTATTTATTGAAATATGAAATGGTTATTTAAACATATTTGGTGTATTATACTGTATAGTGATATAAATTTCTATCAAAAAATATGTATAAGTAATAGATTTGGTCTAGTTATTACAAGAAATTGTATGAAAAATAACTAAATATTTAGGCAATCATTGTGAGTGCAAAAAGGTCAACTGCAATAGCACACACTATATATCATTCTTAAATGGCTCATAGAAACTTCTAGTATTGTGAGTTTGAATGCTCAATATGGTAATTTGGGAATGCTTAATCATTTAAAGTCAATAGTTTATCTCTGCTGACTGTATCTCTTAAAATTCATTTCTAGAAGGGAGGGGGTAGGGTTACAAAATCTTACATAGTTTCAGATTAAACCTCATTTGGTATATTTTTTTCTATTCAATATTTTAGATACTACTTGACTTATTGTAAAAATGAAATAAAATCAGAAATTTTATGAGCAGAATTTTGTTGTTGTCAAAAAATGTATGCGTGATAGTATTTGAGAAACGCCATATTTAGGGTAAATTTGGCCAATTGCCAAGTCGAATCATGCCAATGTTCTCCTTAGATGCATTTTGAAAATCTAATCCATGTTGATTTTTTATCTGTTTGTGTTTAATTTACATAACTATATATGACAAACAATATTTCTGGTGTCAATAAAATTTTTATTGGCTTTTGTGTTAATTTGCTCAATTTTAGCATTTTTTGCCTTTTGGGGCTGCAAAAGAGGGGATTTCAATCTCGCTTTCCTCGAAAATTAACCTGATTACTTTTGTTGATTTTTTGATATGTTTTAGGATAAAGTCAAATTGTTAAAATAAATAAAATTGAAAAAAATTCAATGAGCGGTTTTTTTGGGGCTAGCTATCAATAGCTACCTTAAAAGTTTTTGCTTTATGCCTCGTTCACACGGATGCGCATTAAATTTTACTTCGCATCAAATTTGATGCGAAGTAAAATAATGCACATAAAATTAATTCGAATTAAATAGCCTTCACACGGCGGTAATATTTAATGCGAAGTAAACTAATGCGCATTAAATTCGTATGCATCTCTATTAAAGGGTGCGCGAAATAAATTAAAGAATAGACTATGTTATTGAAAATTATTTTTATAGATATTTTAATGAATATTGTGTAGATCTATACAGCATTCTTTGTTCAAAACGCTATATAGGCCTACATGTAGTATACTACATGTTTACAATTTAGGCCTACATACATAATTCTGATCTACACATAAGGAGTTTTTTGTCGGGTTTATTTATATGTTCCCAAGAAATTACTTGTTATTTCCTCCGACAACCAGCATTCAATCTAGACAATCTATTGTTTCTTCATGGGCCCAATTTTAAAACTTCGGAACGTCTTTTTCACCATTCCGCTGACTAGTTATGACGTCATTTTTAATTACTAATACGTATTATAAGTCTACTGTGACGTCATATGGTATAAAAATTAACAATGAGCGGCATATGTTTTAAAAAATGTAAAAAAGAAAATCATATCACTATTTTAAAACATTGTTGTCGTATTTAAAAACAATTCCTTCCACATGTATTACTCAGTATGCCTATGCAGAGCACAGATTTACGTCTGACGTTATCTAATGACATGCTGTTTGTACATCTTTTTAGTAATTATTATCATTTTGCTTAGTTTTTCGTACAAAACTAACATTAATATATATAGCTGACCATGGGTATGATGCATGTGACCCAAATTGGCCATTACGCATGCGTCTACATTTAATTCGAATTAGCTTCGCTTAGCGTTCACACGGAGCTAATGCGAAGTAAATTTAATTCGCATTAAATCGCGACGTCAATTTTAATTCGAAGTAAACTAATGCGCATTAAAATCTCCGTGTGAACGCGCTTCAGATTTAATTCGCATTAACTTACGTTTAATGCGAATTAAATTCTTCGTGTGAACGAGGCATTAGAATACCAATGAAATGTTTTTTCTTTTTCCCGTCTCTGAATAGCACTGGTACATCTGAGTTTATAAAATGGGAAAATGTTAAATCGTTTTTTACCACACATTTCCAGGTGTGCACTTAACTGGATTTGTCTGTATTCAGGTGTACTGATGAGCTGCTTATGTACACGTACACGGGCAGGAGAGTGTTGCCAGTTTCACCAATGTAATATTCCTTGCATCCAGGACATGTGATGGCGTATATGACATCCTTTGTATCGCATGACATGTTAGCATTAACTTTAAATTCTCGTCCGTTAAAATTATAACTGGTCCCTTCTGTAATGTAGTCACATGTACCGCATCGAGGGTCCGTACACTTTGACACTGTATAAGTATGGTCATCTAATTGGGAGGAACAAAGTATTCTCTTAAGATTTTTGGGCTGGCGTTTACTGCTAATAAAACTACTGTCTAAGGGTCTAAAATACACCCCTACACCTCATGTCAATAATCAAGAGCTTAAAACGGATGTTAAAGCCTATACTTGGCGACTCAGATTATATGAATATTTTCATGAAAGTGAGACCAGTGAATCTGAATCCGAGTCTACAGAGGCAGAGCCAACAAACCTTGTAAGAAATAAATCAAAGTTTAATCCAAAACGAGGAAGAAATAGAACTTTGGATGCCGTTTGTGACACATTAGAAAATATTCATTTTCCAAACAAACCCAGGAATATTAAATCTAATCTCTCTACGGAAGAGGAAAATGCTCTTAAAAACCTCCGTGATGACCCAACTATCATTATCAAAGAGGCCGATAAAGGAGGTGGAGTTGTCTTAATGAATAAGGATTTCTACAAAAATAAAATTTTACAAATGTTACAAGACAACAATTTTTATGATAGACTACATAATTGTCATGAGAAGAAAACCATTACAAAAATTAAAAATCTAGTATATGGACCACTATCGGAAGGTTTAACAGATAAAGAACAGGACTACCTGACAAACTTTGAATTCCGAGAGAGTCAATTCTATGGTTTACCTAAAGTTCACAAGTCTAAAATTATTAAGGATGCCATAGCAAATCAAAATAGTGTATGTATTACTTGTCTGGATCCAGCTGACTTATCCTTCAGTAGGAGGACAAAACTGTTCAACGCAGAGACTGAGTCATTTATTGGATATACTTTTAAAATCATATTGCCAAAAAGTACCCAGCTTTGTAAGAGACGATCCGGATTTTATAAATCATTTACCTACTCAGGTCACCTCCAACACTAAACTTGTCACTCTGGATGTTATTAGTTTATATACTAATATTCCTACAGAATTAGGATTGGAAGCGGTAAAATTCTGGATAGAAAAATATCCCGATGTACTTAATGACAGATTCCAACAGGATTTTATTTTAGAAGCACTAAAATTAGTTCTAGACAACAACTCGTTTGCTTTTTCCGACCATCATTACCTCCAAACTAAGGGAACTGCAATGGGGACAAAAGTCGTACCTACCTATGCAACATTAACCCTAGGTTATCTAGAACATAAGTTACATGATCAACTATGTACGTTGTGGGGGGCAGAATTTGCAAATAATATACAGTCTAAATGGAAGAGATATTTAGATGATTGTTTTATCTTGTGGGATGATGATGTCGATAAGTTATCGGAGTTTTACGATCTACTAAACCAACTGAACTCGGATATCAAATTCACGATGGAAACAGATGATACGCAAATGCCATTTCTTGACGTTCTTATATTAAAAGAAAATACCAGATTAAATACGGATATTTATTATAATCCCACAAATACCCACCAATACCTGCATTTTGGATCGTGCCATCCCCACCATACTAAAACAGCTATACCATATAATCTCGCAAGAAGGAATTGTACCATGATACGAGGGATATCCGCTTGGAGGAATTAAAATTGTATTTATTAAGCCAAAAATACCCAGAACAACTTGTAGACGATGGAATAATGAAGGCTAAGGAGTGCGATAGGATACAGCTACTTTCAAACACACGATGTGCTAATGACGGAGAAATAATACCATTTGTACATACTTATAATCCGAGAAATCAAAACATCAATTCAATTGTTTATGAATTAAATAAGCTACTTAGGGAAGATGAACAAACAAAAGGCATATACAAGAACTGTCGTTTTATTAGCAGTAAACGCCAGCCCAAAAATCTTAAGAGAATACTTTGTTCCTCCCAATTAGATGACCGTACTTATACAGTGTCAAAGTGTACGGACCCTCGATGCGGTACATGTGACTACATTACAGAAGGGACCAGTTATAATTTTAACGGACGAGAATTTAAAGTTAATGCTAACATGTCATGCGATACAAAGGATGTCATATACACCATCACATGTCCTGGATGCAAGGAATATTACATTGGTGAAACTGGCAACACTTTCCGTGCCCGTGTACGTGTACATAAGCAGCACATCAGTACACCTGTTGTACATTACCCATGACGTCACAATATAGACATTTAACGGTCCGCTTACTTTGACGTCATAATCACTGTTACTATGATACTATAGGATTAAACATTCTTTTTGAAGAATTTATCGATGTGTAAACTCCGACATTTTACTCACAAACTGAATAAAAGTGCGAAAATTTGAATAGTTTCCCCGCACTATGGTATTTGTTTTCAGGCGTGTATGAATACATCGCGTTTTCGGATTTATTGATGTATAAACTCTTGTTCAGTTTTATTTTTGTCCAATCAAAACACTTGTAATAAATAACATTGGAATTATTGTTATGTATACATTTTTGTAAAGCTTCTCAAGATGTAATGAAAGCGCTAAAGCTTTACGGAGGATTTCTGTGTTTTCTTTTCATATTTTTTAAATGTAAAACTTATACGGTACCAATTTTGATGCACCAGATGCGCATTTCGACAAATAATGTCTCTTCAGTGATGCTCAACCGATATGTTTGAAATCCGAAACAACTATGAAGTTTTAGATCTAAATATAGCCAAAAACAGCGTGCCAAACAAGTGGAGCCAAATTCGTCCAAGGATAAGAGCTATCCATGAGGGAGATAATCCTTAATTTTGAAATGAATTTCTAAATTTTATAACAGCAATTAAATATACATCTGTATTTTCAAACTAGTAACGAAGTACTTGGCTACTGGGCTGTAGAGACCCTCGGGGACTAACAGTCCACCAGCAGAGGCCTCGACCCAGGGGTCATAATGTAAAACTTATACGGTACCAATTTTGATGCACCAGATGCGCATTTCAACAAATAATGTCTCTTCAGTGATGCTAGTATCCGATTACTGAGACTCTATTTCCATTTTGGATATATATATATATATATATATATATATATATATATATATAACTTATACGGTACCAATTTTGATGTATATATATATATATATATATATATATATATATATATATATATATATATATTCATTGCTATTTCCGTGGTATAAATTGATGTACATCCTAAGGAGTAGATAGCCTCTATTGATTTTTAGGTCACATGGTTAAAGGTCAATCCACTCTGGACGTAGAAATTTTTTTTTTCCGCTGCATATCTTCAATTGTTTTGTCATTACTATCAGTTAAATAATACATGTGTGTAACCCTTTAAAATTTTGCGAGGACATATACGATTTTCAAACATTCCTTGTTATTTCTACTGATTCCTTTTAAATCGTTACTTTGTAAACGCCAGGGTGCCAAATGATTGTTAGGAAATGCATTTATTTACAAATTCGAATACATATCTTTCTTCTTACTCTATTTCTATTTAGAATGATATGGTTATCTGTAAATTAAACAGAGAAAATGGACAAAGAATGAAGGATTTACGTTCATTTTCTGAAAACATTTCTGTCCTTCTGATGGTATTATTATGTTCCCCAAACAAAGTTTGGGAACATATTGTTTTTACTTTTTTTCTTATTATTATTAAGGTCTTCCGTTCCAGACGGAAGACCTTATAGTGATTCTACTGTGTTTATTATTAAGGTCTTCCGTTCCAGACGGAAGACCTTATAGTGATTCTACTGGTTTTTTTTATTAGGGTCTTCCGTCTTCAGCGGAAGACCCTTCTATTATTCTATTGTTGATTTTTCACTTTTCTTTTTATTATTTTTATTCTTTTTTTTCCTTACCGATTTTGTGTAGAGCATTTCTCAGAGATGGCTCGATCGATTTGCTTCAAATTTTCTGGGGTAATGCGTTTTCACCTGAAGTTTATATATCCATATATATATATATATATATATCCATTTCAATTTTTGAAAATTTACTTCCAGTTGCAAGTTACGTCCGATTTTCCGTTTTTAAAATGACATTTTGTCCAGACGTTTTTTCATAAACGGTGAAAGATTGAGTCTTGAAATTTTAGGGGATGAAAAGATGGCAACCTGTACCTCTGTAATAAGGTTTATCAATGCGATCCGTCACTTCCGGTCGTCACCGGAACTGAAGAGAAGAAACGTCAAATTACAAATTTCTGTTTTTGAAACAAATCTTGCATAGATTAATAAAGTCTCTTTCGGCGTTTCAGAATATGTTAGACTTACCGGAAGTTAATTAGCAACTTCCGGCTTTTAGAGAAAAACTTCGAAAAATTGGTTTTTGTTTGTCTTCGTATATCTCGCTTATTGATCAAGTTTTTAATACGATATATACAGATATTATTGACAATATCCATCTCTAGGGAACCTTTTGATATTATTTCAAAATTCACTTCCGGTCGCGAATTACGGTCGAGTTTCCGTTTTGCAAATGACATTTTGTTCGGGCGTTTTCTCATAAACGGTTAAAAATTGAGTCTTGAAACTTTAAGGGATGATAGATGGTGACTTGTAGCTCTGTAATAAGGTTTATTATTGCCATCCGTCACTTCCGGCCGTCACTGGAAGTGAAGAAAAGAAATGTCAAATTTCAAAATTTTGCTTTTGAAACAAAACTTGCATAGATTAATAAGGTCTGTTTTGGCGTTTCAGAAAATGTTAGACTCGTCGGAAGTTTAACCAGCAACTTCCGGTTTTTAGAGAAAAACTTTTTTTTTGTTCTCGTATATCTCGCCTATTGATCATATTTGTAATACGATATTTACAGATATCATTGACATTATCCATGTCTAAGATATCCTTTAATACTAATTCAAAATTCAGGTTAGGGCCGAATTTTCGCTCTTCAAAGGACATTTTGTCCGGGCGTTTTCTCATAAATGATTTACGATTGAGTCTTGAAACTTTCAGGAATGATAGATATTGACGTTTAACTTTGTAATAAGGTTTATCATTGTCATCCGTCACATTCGGTCGTCACCGGAAGTGAACAAAAGAAACAACAAATTTCAAAGTTCTACTTTTGAAACAAAACTTCCATTGATTAATTAGGTCACTTTCGGAGTTTCAGAAAATGCTGAACTTACCGGAAGTTTAACCAGCAACTTCCGGTTTTTAGAGAAAAACTTCGAAGAATTGGTCTTTCTTTGCTATCCTATCTCTCGCTTATAAATCAAGTGTTTGATATGATTTTCACATATATAATTGACATTATCCATCTTTAGAGTATAGTGAATTATTATTTTTTTTTTTTGAAAATTCACTTCCGTTCGTTAAATATCTACGATTTCTGGGTATTTTTCTCCAAGCGTTTTCTCATAAATAATCAAAGATTGAGTCTTAAAACTTTCAGGAATGTTAGATGGTGACTTGTAGATGTGACATACGTGTTTCATTTTTCTTGCCGTCACTTCTGTCATCCGCCGGAAGTACCATAAAAATATGTAATTTTTCATTTTTTGAAATTCTAATGCTCATTACATTATTTAAAAGAGTGTAATAAGTCATACCATTTCCACCGGAAGTTGGTTGTTTGAAACCGGAAGTTGTCCAAAAACTCAGTATTTTTCATGCAAATTTTTAGTGTAGTTTCCTACGCGGTCCACTTGGAATTTTTAGTCGTTTTATGGACTCCCGAGATACTCGAAAGTGAATAAAACAAAACCGAAATTGTTTATAATTGATGAATCACGTCTTACATGTACATGTTTATTTCTTTCATGTATAGTCGTTCTTCACTAATTGAATTCTCCCAGTCAAGATCCTATCTCGTCAGAAATTGGACGGAAGACCTATTTGTTGCTCGCAACGAGAGCATTTCTAGTTATTATTATTATTTCTTTTTTCCCTTGATTTCTCACAGATGGCTGGATAGATTTCTTGAAATTTTCAGGGATGATAGAGAATGAAAATACCTCGAACAGCTTTTTTCATTTTTTCAAAATTCACTTTCGGTCGGCAAATATGGCTTATTAGCTGTTTTCGTTGTGCAGCGTTTTTCTCAGAAACGGTAAACGATAGGGTCACCAAATTTTCAGAGTTAATACATCTCACTTTGTAGGCATCCAGTTGGGGGTTCAGAATGTCGGCCGTCACTTCCGGTCGTCACCAGAAGTGATAAAATGAATCGAAAAATTAAAGTTGTAGTTGTTGAATCGAAACCTACACCACTTTATCAGGTGTCTTTTGGAGTATTGAAAACCGTTGACCCCACCGGAAGTCGAAACGTCCACTTCCGGTAACTAAGGAAAAACTTTTCAAATTCTCCTTTTTCAATTCCTTAAATCTCGTTCACTAAACAAGTGTTTGACTTGTATTTAACATATATTGTAGACACTATAAATGTTTAAAGTGAAGTCAAATATTTTTTGAAAATTTACTTCCGGTCGGGATATAGGGGTTGGACAAATTCAAACTTTGTTTCTTCAGTTTCTCAACAACGAATATATATAGACGCTTGAAACTTGTAGGGTTGATCAACTAGCATTAGTCCATTGTACACATACTTTCGATTTTTTCATTTGTCACTTCCGCTCTATACCGGAAGTATTTGAAAAAATGACGATTTTCCGATTTCTTCGAGTGATTTCTCAGAGATGGCTGGATAGATTTTCTTGAAATTTTCAGGAATAATGTCTTATGAAATGACTTTGCTGTGGTTATTTTTGTTTTTCAAAAATTCACTTCTGGTAGGAAAATATGGCCGATTTTCTGTTTCTCAAACGAGATTTTTTCCAGCATTTTTCTTGGAAAGGGTAAAAGATAGGTTCATCAAATATTTAGGAATGATCAATCTCTGTAAGCATGCAATAGGGGGTTGAGCATGTCGACCGTCACTTCCTGTCGTCACCGGAAGTGACTGAAATAATCGTAAATTTCAAACTTTTTCTTTTAAATTGAAACCTATACTAGTTTATTAATTCTATTTCAAAGTGTCAAAAGAATATTGACCCCGTCGGTAGTCAAAACGACTACTTCCGGTTTCTTGATAAAATACTTTTTTACTTTTTGTTTCTTTGTCCCCATAAATCTCGCTTATATTTGAAGTGTTTGATATGATTTTCACATGTCTTAAGAATAGTAACAACTTCTAGAGTTTTGACAATTTCGTTTTTCAAAATTGACTTCCGGTCGGTAGTTACCTACTACTTTTTATTTCGTTAGTTTACTTCTTTTTGTTGAGAACTCTTTCAGAGAGAGACGTGAAATTTTCAGGGAATATAGACAGTAAAGAGTCGCTGTCATTTATAGGAAAACACATCTGAATAGTACTTCCGGTCGTCACCGGAAGTTACAAGAAATGAGTAAAAATTTCGATAATACACTTCTCATTTATTGTTAAAGTACATTCTCTGATATATTTGAATGGTTTTCGTAAGATCAGAAAACTCTTTACCGGAAGTGAACAAACAGAAGACCTACTCATTGCTAGTAATGAGTGTCTAGTTATTATTATTATTATTAATTTTCTTTTCCCCTTGATTTCTCAGAGATGGCTGGATGGATTTTCTTGAAAATTTCAGGGATGATCGAGAATAAGAATACCTCGAACGCCTCTTTTCCTTTTTTCAAAATTCACTTCCGGTCGTCAGATATGTCCAATTTCCGGGTTTGTTTTTTTTTAGAAAAAATCTTGTCCGCGGGAGATCTCGGAAACGGTTAAAGATTAAGGCACTAAACTTTCAGGAATGATAGATCATGACAAGTAGGTTTGTAGAATATGGTTAACTCCGTAAGCCGTCACTTCCGGTTGTCACCGGAAGTGATCAAAGAAATCCAAAATTTCAGATTTTTTCTTTTGACTCAAAACGAACATTAGTTTATTGCTTTATTCTTGTTGTTTTGAAATATGTTGATCCTACCGGAAGAAAAAACGGCAACTTCCTGTTTTAAGAGAAAAACTGGAAAAATTGAGTTTTTGACTTTGCCTTAAATTTCGCTTGTATATGGAATATTACAAATGATTTTCTTGTATGTTATAGACATTGCAAATGCCTAGATTAGCGTAAAATATTTTGGTGAAATCTACTTCCGGTCGCGAGATTTGCAGTCTTCAAAATGAGAATTTGTTCAAGCTAATACTCTGCAAATGTGAACGACTGAAGTCTCAAGTTTTCAGCCGTGATAGTCAGTCGTCAGTGTGTTTCCATCATATGAGAATCGTATGTAGCCGTCACTTCCGGTCGTGACAGGAAGCGATATAAAAAATGTTATTTTTTAAAGTTTTTGTTTTGACAGATATTGGGGCTAATATGGATGATGATTAGGTCTTGTTCATGTAAAATATGTCCACCGAAAGTGCCGACCGAAAAACCGGAAGTTTTCTCAAACATGGGTGTTTTTGTCGAAAGTTAAGATTATGATTAGTTGAGAATTATTAAGGTGTTGAATGGAATATTTATTCGATTGGAGCTCTTCGATCTCGACAGGAAGTAGTATAACGGAAGACCTACTCATTACTAGTAATGAGTTTCTAGTTATTATTCTTTTTCTCCGGTACTATTTTGTCCCATAGTGTTCTCAGAAACTGCAAAAGGGATCGATATGAAACTTTCCAGGATAATAGTATAGCGTTTGTAGATGTGCATAACGATAGTCATTTTGTCTGCACGTGCATGCACGCACGCACACGTGCATGCACGCACGCACACGTGCACTGTAATTTTGGTACAAAAAATGGAAAATCAGAATGTTAAAGGGATCGATATGAAACCTAAATAGGATGATAGTATATCATTTGTAGATATGAAAAATAATAGTTATTTTATCGTGCATTACAAAATTTGTACACTAACTTTAGAATCAGTCTAACTTTTTTGTTGTTCATCAAAATTGCTTGATATTCATATCATAGGTAGATATTGAGACCCTTAAGTGATTTGCATGGTCAAAATTACCAATTTGCACGTGGATGCACGTGCACTTCATTTTGATTGGATAATACTAAAACGTCTGTAACTATCTTATTTATGAAGCGAATGAAATGATATTCACAGCAAACGTAGACAATATGTGGATCTATATATTAGTGTAGCAAAACATACCAACGCACATGTGCATGCGCGTGCATCGTTTTTCAAATGTTCAATTTTTAAAGGACGATAACGTTTTTGTTTTTCATCAAATTCTATTGATATTAGTGGTTTAGATGTGTCTTGGTACTCCTTACAAATTGCTGTGGTTAGAATTACTGCTCAGCACGTGCATGCACGTGTACTGAATTCTGATTGGACGATTTCAAAATCGCTATAACTTCCTTATAATTGGTGGAAACGTTATCAAATTCATACTGTGGGTATATGATACAGATGCCTGTTGAACAACATCAACGAAAATGCGGAATCTTGCATGCATGCGCGTGTATGCACGTACACCGCTTTCTTTCATTTCTAGGTACTGAAATGACCATATTGAACGTACTACATGTAATTAAAGGCTAAAATAAAATGCTTTTTTGCTATAGATTTACAAGGACATCACTATTTAATTGGGGGAGGTTTGGGGAACAAATGTAACGGTCCCCGTAACAATCAGAACTAGTTGAATTTGAAATATCCTTAAATTCTGGAGATCAATAAAATGAGTATTGAATTCATACGAAATTTAAATATATGTGAAAAGGACTGTTGCATAAATTAGATTCTTCCAGAGTACCTGAGGCTGGAAGACAACACTGTCTGTTGATTCCCCCTCCACAAAGACCAGTTTTATACTCCCCGTCACACACTTTGTCATTCTCCTGACAAGTACCTCCTTCAGTGATGCATGCTTCATCACCAGCTTAAATGAAAGGAAAAAAACTACATATTCGTTTGATCTCATTAGAATTTTTAAATTATTAACTTTAATTACATTAAGATTTCATAAGTATTTAAATATGTTGAAGTAAATATGTATGTATATTAATGATGCACACACAAGTATTAATATGTTTGATATGTGATAAGAGAGTGAAAATATATGCATTAATGAAATAATTTAAACAATGGGTTTAAATACGACCATGTTTCAACATATTCTGACTAATAATTATGATTTATTCTCTTGATCGTTAACAAGAGGCCCACAGGCATAATCGGTCACCTGAGTATTACATAAAATTCTACCACTCTTATCACTGTCAAGGGTAAAATAATGTTGTATTAAAGATTTTTCACGAGTTCAGATTGACTCCAAACGCAGATAAAGATGATAAAGCTGTTTATTTAAATCATGGAATCATGAACGTGATGAAAGTGGTAAACGTGGTTATCTACAAATATAATGAAATCAACTCACATACGTCCAACCGCGCTCAAAGTTTTAATGTGTAAATAATTTTACTAAATCAAATTATTTTAGTTAAATTGATATATAAAATAGTTTTTATTTAAAATAAAATCTTACCATGCTAGAGAGCTTTGGAAATCTAGAAGATTTGTCAATGAGCTATTTATGTTCAGGTCCGTCTCTTGAGGTGTCGGGATTTTTATTCATAAAAACAGGTGCGTGATGTTAAAGTTAACGCTAGACATGCGCACTCACTCACAGAACTAGAAAAACAAGTCTAACACACTCTTACTCCCCCGGGCATTCCAATAATAGTAGTCGCTATCAAAGGGAATTAACTCTCATACAAGGAATGAATGAATGAACAAATGAATGAACGCACGTGAATTTGTCAATGAAATAAATATCAACTATGATAATGAATAATGACAATGATCAATCTCATAACTCCCATAAGCAATACGAAATAGAGAGTTGGGCAAACACAGACCCCTGGATATACCAGAGGTGTGATCAAGTGTCTAGGAGGAGTAATCATCCCCTGTCGACCGGTTACACCCGCCAAGAATCCTATATTTTGGTCAGATTAATGGAGCCATCCGTGGTCAAAATTCGTGTGCCAAGAACGGTTTAACAATCAGTATGAAACAAGTCAAACATCATTTGACCCAATGATAGGTTCTATTGGCAATCTAGATTGTTTTAACGACCATAGAGTTTACGAAATGCTGATTTTATACGAGATTGTTGAAACCCCTGCACAATCAACTTGTTTGTCAGTAGCCTGCCTTGATTTAAAAACCGATCATACGCAGAACAAGCTCTTGCGTATCGAATCAGTTGAGATATATAAACGCCACATGCAGGTGACAATGGAATATTGCTACATAAAAATGGAAAGATGACGATGGAGAAGCTGAAATCATCCCGTTTATCATAAAGTTGAGTTGTTAGTTTGTCGTTAATATCTATTTTCAATAAAATATCTAAGTATGAAGCAGAAGTGGATGACACTGTGATGGTATTCAAGTTTGTTCTCAAATAAAAAAACCAATGAAGCACACAAATACCTACAATATACATGTACAACGAAACAAAAAACAATATAATGACGCACAAAGCCTCTGGGCACTATATACCAGTTCAAAGGCGCCCAAGACTTTGTGACGTCAAAAGCCCATGAATTGGTAACGTCAAAGGAATATCGCAAAAAATGGATGTGCAAGAACACCTTTTGGGTAGAGGGGGGGCAGAAAATCGACTAATCTTGCTCTTGATTCGATAAAGATAAACTTGTGTTAACCTATCTGACAATGAACATGAGTCCCTCCGTGAGTCCGACCTCTAGCAGCCTCACAGGCGTCCATGAATGATTTCTCTTGTTCTTTATTTTTACCACCGGTAGGCTCTTCGTCCAACTGAAGATCAACTGCTTGTCCCAAATAATGTTTAGACTTATTTGTATGGCAGGCACCCGCAATGGCATTAACCTAAATAACATAATATATATATATATATATATATATATATATATATATATACACCTTATCTTCACCTTACATATATATATTTAATACAAGTCTCTTTTTTGGAAGTAAAATATAATTTTAAAAACTCTAAACACTTTGTAGTAATATTTCGACCGTGTTACCAGTCTTCTTCAGTCGTGTTTATCCCTCATAGCAACGTAACGCACGACTACACACACGAAAGTACTACAGAAAAAAGACGAAGCAGGGTCACCGTGTTCCCTTTGTGGTAGACTATTCTAAAGGGCTTATAAGCCCAATATTCATAAGATTTTTAAAAAACCGTCAATTTTTTTTTGGAAAATTCTGACTGCTTCAAAAACGTTTTTAAAGATATGCCCACAGTGGCTTTTCAAAGAGACAAAAATTCAAAAGACATTCTGAAACACAATTTTCTATTTTTTAGAAAAGAAACGTTTTGCAAGCCATGTGGTGCTAAAAAGTGTACTTTATGTCAATATGTCATTAAAACCAATCAATTTGAGGACTGCAACGGTAACAAATATTATATCAAAAATTGTATCAATTGTAAATCCAGCAATGTAGTTTATGGAGTGTTTTGCAAGAAATGCAACAAAATTGTATATGTGGGAAAAACTGGGTTAATCTTTATACCAAAGGCATGTTTTGAATTTGTCATTTATTGGACGAGAAACTGTTGACCCTGTTGCGATTCATTTCTGTACGGATTATCATAGTATTGTCGATTATTCTGCAATAGGAATTGAAAAACTTTACAAAGATGACATTTATAGTCGCTTTAGAGAAAATTTATGGAAGAAACAATCAAATACTTATGTACCACACGGAATAAACAAAAGGGAACATTTTTGTCTTTAATAATTAATGTCTTGTAAGACTTGTATGCAAAGAACGTGTTATGATAACTGATTATAACAATATTGATGTATTTACGATTAACTACTTACTGTAATATTTCTTGTTTGTATTCACTTAAGCCAGTAGTTGACTGCTTTGTAAACAAACATTTCTAAAATTATGTTTCATTACTAATACCAAATATTTAATTGTACGCATAGTCATATTTTAGGATGTGTCCACGGGATCGGGTGAGTACTGTTCATTTCATTATTGGGCTCTTACCTTTCTCAAATGTTTTTCGCACAATATCAACTTTGACCATTATAATACGAATGTGCTACACGAGCAGATGAAAACAACCCATGGTCTCGCGCGGAAGTGAGCGAAATGAAAGAGACGTATCCGGTAGTTAGTATTTATCGCGAATGCTAGTGCGCAATGTCGGCACTAAACAAACAAAGCGAAGACTTTGAAGGAAAAACTTCTTTATTTCTTTCTTACCGTTATAATAGACCAGTGAAAATGATGTACAACGATTAATCGCATAAATCTCATGAAGAATACAAAACTGAAAGTAGTGCAAACATAGATCCCTGGACACACCAGAAGTGAAATCAGGTAAGTAGGGCTATTCTATGCATGAATGAAATGTAAAACTGTCTTAACTAAATTAGCCTAGTAGTTTCACAATCCCATTACATTGAAATGATAATTGTATTTTCGTCCAACCCTCAACATAAAATCGGAAATTTTTATTCAATATTGACATATGCTTTAAATATAAGACATTGATTTGGGGGAGTGGACACCAACAGGGGGGTGTAGGCTAAAGTGTTAAGATGAAAATGGGAGGCGCGAGGGATGTAATCAAATTTATCAGTTATAGCCTAGCATGTATACCAGAACTAGTAAACGCACAATTGGCTAAAATGAGAGGAATATGGACTTGTATAATTATGTGTATGTTTAATTTACTTGTTCAGAATGCAAAGTTGCAGTATGTATTCACATAGGCATTGCTCTGACATATTAATAGTGCATATTTTGCTCCTTTTTGTTCTTTCTTTTTATTATCATTTTTATAAACACTGCACATTGAAATGTTTTAATAACCAGGTATGCTGTATGCGCAAGAGGGCCCTAATTTGAAAAAAAAATCATATAGCGGATAACATTTATCCGTTATATGTCTATGGAATTCAGAGAAAAATCATACTAATTTCTTTTTTCTTTAAGTGGATTTATACATTATTTGTTTCTCCTAACTACTACTCCATGGCATAAATTGAGGATTCAGTCCCTGGTGTTAAGAGAGTAAGAAATTTTTATTAATGAAAGATAAATATATGCTGAAACCTCTTAAAAGATATATTGTTAGCTCACCTGAGCTGAAAGCTCAATAGAGCTATTTTAATAACCTTTTATCAGTCATCTGTCTGTCGACTTTTCATCTTCTCCAGAACCACTGGGCCAGGAAAGTTCAAATTTACATGACAGCTCTCTGACATAGTGCAGGTTCAATTTTGTTAAAATCATGGCCCTGAGGGTAGGGCGGGACACAGTAGGGGATAAAGATTTTACATACAAGTATATAGGAAAAATCTTTTTAAAAATATATCTTGAGCTATTTAAGCTAGGGCTTTTATGTTTTATAGAATGCTGGACAACTCGCCCCCAAGACAACTCGCCCTCAAGACAACTCGCCCCCTCTTAGGACAACTCGCCCTCTCTCAGGACAAGTCGCCCCCTTCACTTGAGACAACTCGCCCCCTTCTCTTGAGACAACTCGCCCCCAATATTATATATAAATATATTATCATATTTTATTTTTATTTTGTGTGTGTGTGTGTGTGTGTGTGTGTGTGTGTGTGTGTGTTATTTACACTTTTAACCCTATAAAGATACGTCTTTTTATTTCATACTTTAACACGAATAGTAAATTCTGATAGAATTATACACAGGTTTGATTATTGCATTTCAGAAAAAGTTATATTTTTTATAAATCAATTGGCAAGGAAAATTATACTTGCTGATCTTCAGGTAATTGATTAAATGTTTCCAATACTGAGAAAAGTTTGGGGTTTGGGGGTGGGGGTGAGTGGTTTTTTTTTTCGATATAGTATACATAAGTGTAAAGGTGAAGTATGAATATTCTGATACATGTAATTATCTTTTAATGCGTTTCTCAACTAATTCCCGTTGAAAAATAATAAAATTCCCATTTTAGAAATTTTATAACGGCTTTGCTTTACTGATTCTTTTTACGCGGGGTGATTTTTTTACGCTGCTATTTCAAAGTGGAAAGAACTCTGATGATGAGTACCTCATAACGTTTGAAGTAAATTTATAACAACTTGGGAGAAATCAAACAATTAGATTTAACAACAGGCGCAGATTATTAATAATTATAGTACGTCAGCTGTAGACAAAGCTAATACTCTCCCTATACCAAACGCTAACTGGTTTCCGCTGAAATTATATATTTTACATGTAAATAAAAGTGATGATGAACTTACTGAACCCAAACACTGGATTTTCACTAAAATCTTTCGTTTTGCATAAAAAGACACGAAGTTCGGTGTTTACATGTATGTAAACACGTCTTATTGTCTGTGATGTATATACTATCTATAAGAAATTCATCAATATTTTGCTAAAACACCTCTTGGATTTAGACCAAAAATAACGAGCTATAACTGTGTTGGGATGCCAACACAAATGTCTCCGAACACCTCCCCATGTCAGAAATGCTTTTTGATGTGCACTCAGGATCCTCCAAAAACAATAGAAACTAAATTTGGTTGAAATCCGACGGACTTGATTTTTGGCCGCCATTTTGTTCAATGGCGGACATTTTGATACATTTGAAAATAGATTGGAAGGGAATACTGATGCTAAAAATGAACTGTGGATCCTCCATTTACCCCAGAACCTAAATGTTGTAGATATTTTAACACTTTGAAATATTTCGGTATATGGCGGCCATTTTGAAAATGGTGGCTCTAAAAAAAAATTTGATGGTGGAAATAGACTTGGGGTCACCAAATTACCCTAGAAATGGAATTTGAATGAAATCCGACAACCTTGAGTTTTTGACGTTTTTTGGCCGCCATCTTGAAACGGCGGCCATTTTGAAAATTTGAAAATTTGATTGCACCCCTCCTAGTGACCCCCTATCAGCTCACAAAGTTTGAAGTGGATCTGTCGAAGTACTTTCACAAAATCGGTCGGACAAATTTCTCACTAAAGAAGAGGAATAATAAGAATAAGAAGAAAGTAATAATAACGAGCTATAACTGTGTTGGGATGCCAACACAAATGTCTCCGAACAGCTCCCCATGTCCGAAATGGTTATTGATGCCAGACATGCACTCAGGATACTGAAAGAACTCTAGAAACTAAATTTGGCTGAAATCCGACGGACTTGATTTTTGGCCGCCATTTTCTTCAATGGCGGCCATTTTGAAAAATTTGAATATTGATTGGAAGGAAATACTGATGCTAGATATGAATTGTGGACCCTCAATTGACCCCAGAACCCTAATGTTGTAGAGATTTTAACACTTTGAAATATTTCAGTATATGGCGGTCATTTTGAAAATGGCGGCTCAAAAATAATTTTGATGGTGGAAATGGACTCGGGGTCACCAAAATACCCTAAAAATAGAATTTGGTTGAAATCCGACAACCTAGAGTTTTTGACGTTTTTTGGCGGCCATCTTGAAACGGCGGCCATTTTGAAAAGTTGATCGCACCCCTCCTAGTGACCCCCTATCAACTCACAAAGTTTGAAGTGGATCATGGAAGCAAAGGGGCATTAGCTGTGAAAGTGATGGCAACCTTTTTACTCAAAATGTCTCAATGACATAGGAATATATATTAATGTCTAGTAAAAACATTTATTTTGTACAAAAACAAGAGAAACCTAATATAACGACGATAGATTGTCGCTTTTAGTGTACAGAAATACATAAGGAAGAATTATTATCTTGCAAGACAATAATTATTTAATTACCAAAATTCATGTGATATTCATACACATTAATGTGCCTGTTTTGAGGTTTAAAGGTGTTTGAAATAATTAAATACTGGTGTTATTACTGAAATATACATGTATGATATGGAGAAATTTTCATTTAATTCATTTTTGGTAACAAAATGACAGCTAATGCCCCTTTAAGAATAACTATCTTCAATGCACATCATAATAACCTTATTGTTTAGCTTTAAAGAATATTGGCTACAAGGAATCTTGATTATCAATATTAAACATATTTTTAATTTCTCTCAAGGAGTTCCTTATAAACAAACATAAAATTATGATTATAATATACATTGACCCTTGTGTCTTTCAATCTGTTAGATTGTTCCCTTTTATTGCTTTTCTTGAAAGTTGTGTTAAAAGAATTGGTGGTCTTGAAAAAGGTTGTTGTAGTGAACAGCAAAGGTCAACTGCTTTTAAGACGTCTGTGTACCTAGTCACCAAGAGCAAGGATAGAGGTCGTGTGGTTCTGCATTTCACAGGGTCAGTTAAGGGACTAAAAGAATACAGTGTTAATGCCAATTATTTCCATGAATAATGAGAGACATCTCCCATCTCTTGTTAAAGTTTTCTACTTCAAAGATTTTGTGGGAGATGAGAAATACTGTATTTGATGCACAGAGACACAAAATTAAAAGTGGAGCTTGTTGGTCCTTAGTGACATCTTCCTTGCAGTATTTCATATGCCTTATAAAGCTTGCAAACACTAGTGTGGATAGAGCACGTGTACAGATGTTGTGTACACACCACTACCCCTCCACTGTCTACACACACACACACACACACACACACACACACACACACACACACACACACACACATATATATATATATATATATATATATATGTTTTACCACCGTCCCGTTCCAATTTGATATCCTTTACTCTCGGGCGCTTTAAATCAGAGACGGGACACTTTTAATTTTGATAAAGTTGATTTTCCTTTATATTCACATGCATAGTATGACTCAAGTCTCATATACTGACCGACAACCTCCAACCCCTTACGTTACATTGTAGGACGAGTCCGTCCCCTTCATTACATGTATGATGTTGAAGTTTGGAATATAGATTGATTGGTTGATAGATTGATAGATAGATAGATTGATTGATTGATTGATGTTTTCCGCCACACTCAACAATTTTTCAGTTATTTAGAACAGCTGTTATGAATTTTTGGTCCTTTTTTTTTAAATTTTCGTTTGATAATCAAGAATTTTTAGACGATCGTGAGTTATTCTCTGCTCCCCCTCCCCTTTCCCTTCAGAAAAAAAAACACACTATGTGTTTGATGCTCTTAAGATTCTTATGTGCAACAAAAATGAAGTTCAGTAAAATTTTTGGCAACTTTCTTGCATATTGTAATGAAAAAAATAATCTGATATTAGCCTTAGATTGCAAAAATAATATATATGTCTCTGATATAAAGCCTACCAAAATACCGTGTATTGACGGTATGACGTCACAGTTGCAAAAGCGCGGTAAATTATAAAACTGATGTTTAGGAAAAAAATCATGACGTCCACAGCAAAATCTTTACGTGATCAATCATTCAATTTCATGGTGCACGTAGTGGTTCCTTAATGTCGATATCGTTTCCCTTGCCTCTAATAGATTATCAAGTCTTAGATTATCATTTTCTTTCAAATTTCTTCAAATAAATATTCATAAACCGTTATTAATAACGTACTATATTAATCAATGAAAGAGAAGGTAAATAAAGTAAGTAGAATTGTAGAGTCAAATTATTTGATTCAAATAAATGCAATTTCGCTAGAATCAGATAAGAAAACGTCCATTCGTATTCACTTTAAAAAGAATTTGATGCAGGCCTATTTCTTGTCGCTGTAAACGATGTGGATTTTTAAAATTAGAGTTTACGTTAACTAAATTGATCTTTTGACGTTTCTCGCGATCCATATGTGAAGCGACGTTGATAATTGACTTACATTTAGAAATTTGTGCACAGCATATAAAGAAATTTACGTATATATCTGGAGATGGGCATATAGGAGGAGAAGGTAACAATTTACTCAACATCCCAGATCGAAACAAATATATGAACTTGAGGTGTATTACAACCCACCATCTACCCAAATTAAACGAACAAAAATTGCAGTCACCATTATCTATATTCTAAGACACATCAGCGTTTGTCCACAGGTTGCATTTGAGACGTATAATATTAGTACAGTTCATACATGTGGCTTTGCTTTAACACAAAGGGGGGAGGGGGGTCGACAAGCAAAAACGAAGAAAGAAAAAAACCCACACTCACTGTTACTCTTGTTGGCATAAAGCGACTTAGTTTGTTGATTTCATGATATTTTTAAACTACATTTTCCATTGTATGCAAGGTGAAGATAACGAACAGTGATCAATCTCATAACTCCTATAAGCAATACAAAATAGAGAGTTGGGCAAACACGGACCCCTGGACACACCAGAGGTGGGATCAGGTGCCTAGGAGTAAGCATCCCCTGTTGACTGGTCACACCCACCGTGAGCCCTATATCCTGATTCTACATGAAAGGCATATTTGTCTTAAAAAGTGGAAAAGATTGGTACCCAATCCCAAGTTCTATTTGCCGTAAGCATAATTCTTTGTAGTATATGTCATGCTCTGGTGATATTTGTAATTATATGACTCTGGCACCCCATGTAATTATACATTTTCTTACAGAATTGAACAAATTCAATGATTTGCAGCTTTCCAGAAAACATCTTTTTAACATATAAAATCTTTCTGAAATTAAGACCAGTTAGGAAAGCAAGTTAACTTCAAGCAACAATTCATTTCTTATTTTATAAAGACCATTTCTAATTAGACGGTAAAAATTCTTGCAGAAATACATTGAATCTTTCAGCACCACACTGTTTCAGTCTGCTTGTACTTAATTGACTTCATTACTTTTGTATATGTGACAATTTCACTTCAATGTTTATATAAGAAAAAAAAAGAACGTATCGTATGAGTTATATGAATTTGATATGGAATTATTTTTAAGTCCCCTGTAAACTGTCATCCACCACCAAAATACCTCACTGTTTGAACGAATTAAAATTCACACCCTTACAGTGTATGCATAATTGTATTATATAGTAATCAATTTGTTCTTGGTATTTTCAAAGATTCAACAGGAAATAATTCTGAATCATAACTCTTTTGTAGATAAACACTAGCCTTAGAAAAATTTTAATGACTATACAGTGTATATTACATATGTGTATGTAAATATTGCACATGTATTTTGTGTCCTTCAATAAAATTCATAAAATATAATAAAATGAACCCTTATATGGCCCCACCATGTCCTCAAGAACCATGTTTTAAAACCCTATACAACAGTATTCACAGTTTTGTCATTTCTGTTCCTGTTGATCTACTGCAGATTTGAATGACCCATTCTATTTTGCATTTATTTCTCCTTGAAAGGGGTCCAAGATCCCCCTTTAAAAATAAAAATTTATGTGAAAAGTTTACTTTGACCATTTTCCCTACTACAGGTATACCAAGAAAGTCAATAAATATTCTATATGTACGGTATATCATACATATCTATGCATATCCTTTTCATCAAATTTGCCTCCCATGAGGCTTTTTTCCTTCAATATGTACTGTATGAGAACTACAGGTATCTATCAAACACAACTAAATGACACTTTCAGAAAATTTATCATGTTTTATTAGCAAACACTTTATCATTATTACACTATTGATAGCTTCATTGTCATATATATATATATATATATATATATATATGTGTGTGTGTGTGTGTGTGTGTGTGTGTGTGTGTGTGACATTGGAAAGGAATTTTTGTCTCTTTCTCAGCATTCAATCCCTGTATACTTCTTGCACATATTTGGAATTGGCGAATAAAGGCAATTCTTTCATATGGCAGGGACTGAAATGAAGAAATGTATTTGTTACATTCAAATGTTGTTTCGAAAATTCAGACAACTCAAAATTCAATAAATATGTATATATCAATAATGTATCACAGTGCAAAGCGATGACATGTGATACACAAATTTTAAGTTACCTTGTTGCAATAATAAATTCTGATTCTTAAGTATATATTGCTACTCTCACTGTTAATGTTGCAGATATTGGCATGCATGGACATTCCTCAGAATTAAAGATTTACCTTCAAAAATCAACAATCATGATTTTTGTTTACTGTTCTCATTTTAAATTAAACATTTCTATGTATAAAAGACAAGTACTAGTACCTCATTCCAATTCGTTTAATTCAAACTGGTGGAAATCCTTCACATTTTGTAATTCCTCGTCGTTGGTTACCCATGGATGCTTCCCATAAATTATCTCCTTTGTCAGATTGTGGAAGCTGGTGCGGACTCAAAATCATGGTTTGCGATTGCGATGATGCAATTCCTACAAAAATATAAATCATGTCTTATTTATATGCTCATAGTTTAGACATTTCTGATCCAATTTAAATAAAGCTGTGTGGTTCAGTGGTGTAAACCTGCATTAATACAAATTTGATCTGTTCACAGGTTTATCATTATTACACTATTGATAGCCTCATTATAGTGTGTGTGTGTGTGTGTGTGTGTGTGTGTGTGTGTGTGTGTGTGTGCGTGCGTGTGTGACATTGGAAAGGAATTTTTTTATGTTGAGTTCTCTGTATGTTATCTTTGGGTCAAGTCATAATATAAATTGCCACATTTATTTATCATTGAAATTATTTCATTACTACATTAGTCATAGACTTTACATCACACTTACAAAAATGTCTTACATTGGTTTTAGCCGAATTTCCATTGGTTGATTTTAACTGCACAAATATGTAATGATTTATATTTATTACAACATGGATTTTCAATGACATTAGTGATGACATTTCTGTGGTGAGAGTATATTTATCATTTTCTCTGTATGTTAACTTTTGGTCCTGTCATAATATAAATTCCCACATTATCTATCATTGAAATTATTTCATTACTACATTAGTCGTAGACCTTATATCTCACTTACAATTTATCTTAATTAATACTGGATTATTACTTTAATTTTAAAAAATGTCAGGTGTTGAACTGATATCTATATTAGACATGTGTTTTAATTAAGTTACACTACATATGGATTTGTTCTCTTTGGATTTTCTTTTTTGAGCCACTAGTTATTTGTATTGGTGTGTAAACACAAGGTGTGAATCTAGGAAGGTGTACAAAGTTATATGTATGATTTAATCTAGACCATATCATGGTCATTGATACTCATATGACTTTTTAAAATCCTGTACCAGATCTATATGTTCATCATCTTCAACAGCATGACACTGGGAGCAAGCATGACACAATTAATATCTATTTGAAAAATAATTTTTGAAAGTGCACCTCCACAATGTTAATTTGGGGGAGGGGGTGGGAGAGGAGGCACTTCTCTTTAAAAGATTTGTTTGCATAGATCAACAGATGTATTGATATAATTCTGAAATATCTATAACCAAATTAATGCGATAAAGATCTAGTGATTGATATTAGCGATTCCTCAAGCACTTTCATTTTAGAAACAATTTCAAGATAGTTATAAAAACGAAATTAGGCTTTTAAAAAAATCTTCGATAGTCAATCTTTAATCTGTGCCTGTAGTATTTCACTGAAGATATACGTACACTTAAACTTTATCAACATGTCTATGACACTACGGACAGTTGACGGACTTTTCAAAAGATACGAGATCTCTGAGAAAATCCGAGTCACTAACCTGGTTGTTTGAATGTTGTCGCTTTTTCTGGACAACCTATCCATCAGTAAAGAAGTTCCTGGCGTATCTTGTCTTTCCTGGTTGGATTCCCTCTCAAATATGACAACAATACGCAGAAATGTGACCCTGATACGATAAAATCTTCCTCCTGTTTCCACAGATGCCTCGGCATCATCATCACTACGTCGATGACACTCCGTTCAAAATCATAGTCCAATGTCAAGGCCAGTAGTGTCAATTTTTAATCAGTCTAAACGTTACACAAAGTGTAGAAGAATTTATTTCTACTAATTCTGGAATAATTAAACCCTACGTGGCCACCCTATCTGCTATTTTAGAAAACCGAATCACACGCGTATAGTAACTTGCGTTTTTCTGCAGAAGTTTTGAAAGCCTGTTTTAGTGTCATTATTCGTAGGGGAAAGTAGTCCCGGGGATTTGACACTGTACGGAGTTTGAGATAAACACGACTGAAGAAGACCGGTAACACGGTCGAAGTCAATCGGATCACACGCTCGTCCTTTTCCGTAATCGGCAAAAGACTCGGACGTGAATCGGCGCAAGAATTGCATCAAACCGATTCATTTCTTTGCCGGAAGCGCGCATTTGGAAGAGGTTAAAAGACCAGAATCGAATCCCTGTATAATGTGTTAATTACATTTTCACCACAGATTCAGTTTTGGTATCATTAATGTCTTATTCACTCTAATACATACACATATAAGTGGAAATTCATAGTGGTAGAATACTAGATGCATTTGAAAGCTCGCGTTTCATTTTGTAACGTACGAGTGTGACGTCATATTTGCATTCGTGTACACATGGCTGCAGAATCTGATGGAGCCGTTCCACATTAGAGGTTCATTTGCGATTGGGTCGAAATATTTCTACAAAGTGTTTAGAGTTTATATATATATATCACAGAAATAGTAATTCACTCTTAAATGAACATAACTGCCCTAAGTGAAGAAATATTTAATATAAAGCACAGGAAATATCACTTATTTGGATACCCACTTCCGCCTCTACGCGGGGTTGAACTCACGACCTGCGAAACGAAATTTCCTAGCACCATGTAACCAGCGAGCCAGACCGCTCGACCATCTAGGCAAGTCAAAAACCTTGCTTTCGATGACGATGGAATTCTCGCCACGCTGTCACACGCTACACGGTCATTGAAATTGGGAATTGGGATACAGTTACTTAATGTCCATTTAAGAGTATCATACAAGATACACGTTGCATTTGAAATATTATATATATCGTGTTTTTAATTCATAGGTATTGCCACGCGATACAAGTACCTGAAAAGTGTAATTGGTTCCAAGATCATAAATAAACTGAAGTATGCTGGCAGTCAAGCAAACAACGCCTCCTGGGGATATACCTTCCTCACAAGGGTAACTGTAATGAAAGGCGATGATAAACAACAGTGTTCAATCTCACAACTCCCACAAAAATTACAAAATAAAGAGTTAACAAACACGGACCCCTCGACACACCAGATCAGGTGCCTAGTAGGAGTAAGCGTCCCCTGTCGTTCACATTCGCACTTAGCCCTATATCTTGATCAGGTAAACAGAGTAATATGTAGTCAAAATCAATGTGCCAAGAACGGACTAACAATCGGTATGAAACACGTCAGACACACAGCAAGGTTAAGGTGTCCTGCGTAAAGTTAAACCAAACATCATGCAATGTACCTCGGTGCACTTCACACTATATGACGTCACAATATAAAAGTACATCACGACGTACAGGTCTATAGTTTTCTTTGATAATTTATAAGTCTACTATTCCTATATATAGTATGTGCACGAAAGAATGTAAAGTAATCTTTAAATTACTTTGTGACTTTGAAATCGCCCCCGATGTGCATAGTCATTTGGAATAAAGAAAACCAACGCATGTACATATCGACTCGGCACAGGTGAAAGATGACGATATTTTATTTCGAGCAAGACATATTCCTAAAGGTGACTAGTTGCAGATTTAGGATTTTGATACGGAAGGTAGAATATTTTGCATCGTTTAGATACGATTTGGATGTGAATGTGGAAAATGCCCAACATTTGAGTTAAGATTATGGAAAATGCTATATTTGAGAGGATATTGTATCGATCCATATCACTTTTTAAATTTACCATTTCAATGTCAACATATCAAGCCCAAGCTGCAAATGATTTGAGTGCATCTTTCACATGTGCCGAGGTGATAAACAACTAAAAGTCTAGCGGATAAAAACTACGTACTTGTAGTTAAGCGAAGGATTTTCTCACGTGATACGATGTTTGTTTATGTATTGACAAACGATTTTTACTTTTAAAAATTCGACGTTTGGAAGAATTTTACTTTTATACGAATATGCTGTTATTACTTGTTATTTTACTCGGGACATCTTAAAGTTCATAAGAGACGGTTTTTAACAATACTTTTCTCTCTCCATAATTATAAACTTTGTTTCACAGACTCCTCAAAAATGCTTTTTAAGATTAATAACGATATTAACTCGAAGAAATCGAAGTGCAAAGGTAGTCGGAATAGAAAATCGTTACCCGATTATCGTTCCTTATTTCCTGAATTTGTGACGTCATAAGAGACCACACTCAGATTTGCGAATCAAAACAAAAGCACATCCATAGACGATTTATTCACAGCTGGAGAAGTTTTTGAATGGGGAACCATAGTTCGTTACACAAGGATATAACTTTGAACTCATTATTAATGCAAATACCAGCCACATCGACGATTTTTCTTCAGAGGACGAACAAGATCGATCAAGGTCCTATTTATTCCAAATCGGTTGAAATAATACTGACTGGTTAATGATAAATGTATGATAATTTCAGAGTACATTCTCTGATGACAATAAAAGAAATATAGATAGTTATTACTTCCGCTTTTTTCAACCCCATGCAGACAAGCAGTATCCGTTGTTGTTTTTTCCAAAAGTTGAAGTAATTGAAGGTTGACTGACAGAAAAGGTTGGCACCCCCTCATCCCCCTTTGGTTTCATGTGCCCAAGTTCCACCCTGACTCGGATATATTCTATAGCCAGATCGGAATTTCCTTTGCACAAATCGCGAGCGCCGCATTTTGAATTCATTTTCATAGAATTTTTCCAAGAATCGTGTGCACCTATTTTAGTTTAAGAGGTGAATTATATAATAATAAATATAAATGTCTACTTAACATTCTTTTACAATAAAATTTGCGACATTAAGGCCTATTTGAAGAATAATTTAATTAATTTTTTGTTTTAAATTTTGCCCCCAATAAGGTAACCAACGTGCAAATTAGTGCTTCATTTAAAAAAATCATCACCCAACTCTTGCATGACGGTAAAAATCGGTTTATTTCATCTGATATAAAAACTTGTAGTTTCATGATCGCTCCACCATTTGCTTTGAACATTCTTTTTAAACAGAAAAGAGGGGGGGGGGGTGTCTGATAATGCAACTTTCAACTTACACATGTGTAAAGTTAGACATATTCATCTTCAATTTATTTACTTATCTACAGAGAAAAATATTCTGATCAGAAGAGCTTCACATGACTATTTCAGAGTCAAATTTCATTTCAAAACAAATCAGATCATGTTCAGATACTAAATTATGAATATCTGTACTACCGTCATTATACAGTCAACGTTTAGTTTTGTAGGATTTTCTCGTCTTCGCCGTGCTTGCAGTTGGTCTGTAGTCGAAAATAGTTAGAACTGCATCTTCTTGAAGATTTAATTTCATAAATCCATTAGTTTTTGCCAAAGTAGAGTGTATACAATAACGAAACTGATCCTCATCAACCCCCGTAATCATGTAAAATGATTGTGAAACAACTTCGAGTTCTGTGTTCTCGGTGTAGATTTCACACCCAAGTCTTTCTGAACGTTGGATCATTTAGACAAAAGTATATAGAATTACCCGATTTGCTACATTACAGTTGAATGTAAGCACATTGAACATTTTGACGGCTAAAACCCGCAGTTATTAGTATAAACAAATACACATTTGCGTCAGGTTGGTCTCTTTTGACGTCATAAAGCAAGGGAGATAAGTCATCTTCCTATTTTGATACTTCACACCATAGCAACATTTGACGATCTGTAGAGTCTGTTACCTTACGATTTTTTCTGAATGACTTATTTACATATATTAAGTAATTAAAGAAGAACACATTTTCGTGCAAAACATTTTTTTAAAATTGTCTCCTATGACCTTTAACCCCGCTGTGCAGCATTTGACCCAATGATAGGTTATATGGGCAAGCTGGATCATTATAACAACCATAGAATTTACGAAATGGTGGCTTTAACTGTTGAAACCCCTGTTGAAACATCAACTTGTTTATCAGTAGTCTTCATCGATTTAAAACTGTTCATACACCGAACAAGCTCCTGCGTATTGAATCAGTTGAGAGATATAAAGACCATATGCAAGTGATAATGGAATATTGCTACAAAAATATGGGAACTTGACGATGGAAAAGCTGAAATCATCCCGCTTATCGTAAATTTGAGTTGTTAGTTTGCCGTCAATATCCATTTTCAATAAAACATCTAAGTATGAAGCAGATGTGGAGGCACCCGTGGTGTCTTTTATCTCCAGTTCATAGGGATACACATATATCGAATCGACATATGCATGAAAATGATTATTGTTAATAGATAAAACGTCGTCGATATATCTAAACGTCGAGTTGAAGGCCACAACAAGAGATTATTTTTCTTGTCATGTACAAGCTTTTGAATAAACTCTGATTCTTATGAATATAACACAGGTCAGCTAACAAAGGAGCACAATTCGTGCCCATGGGAATTCCAATAGACTGTTGGAAGACCTGATCACCAAAGACTAAGAAGAAATTGTTATTGATGAGCTATTTTCTATTTCAACTTCAGGGTACTTGTGTGTGGGATCAGAGTGGTGTTTAACAAAGTAATGACCGATCACTAGATACGAATATTTCTTTTGTCCATCTCTGTTGAAGAAGCAACTGTCTGTGATGTCAAAAAGTCTAGTCTTTAATTTATCGTGAGGAATGGTCGCCTAAAGAGTTGAAAACTCATACGTTTTGATGTTGTTGATTTTAGAAAGGTTTTGCTATTTCAAATTTCCTAAAAGTTTTTTTTTTTTAGAATCCTGATTTGATTCACACCACGTCTGGCATATGTAGTCGCACAGTACGTTTGAAGTTTCTCCTTCACAGCTGTTAATATTTTCGTGGGGAACAAAGATAGGAGTTTGGTAGATTATTTACTCGATCCAGCAATCGAGTTTAGGAATCCAGTATAGGTAATTTATATCCATACATCGCATTGACTGGGATATTAAATGTGTCTAAAACTGAAAAATGGTTTCAAAGAATCTTATTCTTTCAAAGGGCAGTTGGAGTTTAAGTACAATTACCAAATGTGATAGTAAAATACAGAATGGGCCTTACAAAAAAGACAATGTTGTTACAAGTTTTGTCAGCTGGAACCAAAGTATATTCCTCGTGTAACCTATCTAATTCTTTGATCACTTCTGGTTTACTGTACACACAAGTATATCTTGTAAGTACTTTTGTTTTGATGAGTCTAATGTGGGATTTTGGTATTCCTCTTAAACTGTTAATCCATTCTGACATGTTCTTCATTTTCAAATTTAGCCCATCGCCTGCAATAATCTTCGACAGAATTCATAACACAGATGAAGTTGTAATATAAAATAACTTATAATGAGGTACCCTTAGTATTTATAGAAAAACCCATCGTAAATAAGACATGAGATGTATCTGTATACATGTACTTACCTGGACCGTTTTGATGGCCTTCCATCACAAGCGTCTCGAATGTTGCTGAAAGGATCGGCACCGTCTTCTATCTCAGAAGGGTTCATTGTCGACAATGTTATGTTTTCTGTTTCTTTTATTTTGCATGCGATTTCTTGGGCTTTACTGCTACATCCATCTAATAATGGGTTAAATTTTTAGTTTTATTCAAAACTGCATTTTGTTAACATATAATACAGTGCATAAGCATATCTAAAACTAGAGTTGAACGATACATGTAACTGAAAATTAGGAAACTCATTAGTAATTGAACTTATCATACTACAACGAACTTCTAAAGAGTAGAAGAAGACCCCTCTTTTTTCAGGTCAAGGGTCAATTTACTGTGGGCATACAGGAATATATTGTCAGCTTGATATATCGAGAACCCATTGCTTGATAGACATTAAACTTAGTATACTAGTATAACCATAACCGTAAATGATAGGAGGATGAAACCTTTTCTAAAACATAGAGGGTAATTAGTAGAAGCGAAGAATTTAAAATGAAGAGATTCGGTGTCCCCTAAAGGGAGTTAATGCCTCTTTATGTTTTGCGATTTATTCGTAAAACATGTCGAACTTGAGAACGGTTTGTCGTAGAGACATGGGACTAACTGGAATAGGATCGGTGACCTTTGACCTTGAAAATTAGGTCAAGGTCATCAGAAAAGAGGAAAAAATAGCACTTTTTATACTCTCTTTCCTGCTTAAGATAGCGTTGAAATATTATATGGGTAAGTATTGACTTCTTGATTGGTTTTGATAGTATGCATTACAACTTTGAACTTTGACCCTTTTGTGAATTTCGGAGACTCGCGTCGCAAACATTGTTATCGCTACTCCTACTTAACGGAAAGTCATAGAGACACGAAACCTTCGCTAATGAATTCACAGTAAAACCCTCTTTTAAAGAAAAAATAATCAAAGGGATACGAAACCCTTAAGCATAGTTATTGCCCCTGAAAGTCTCCAATATCATTATCTAAGCCTATAACTTTTATATTAATATCGATGAAAACATGGGACCACTTGCATTAAGACCGATGACCTTTGACCTTCAAAATGAGGTCAAAGGTCAAGGTCATCATCAAAATTATTTTTTTTCCATTTTCAAGGTCTTTCAAAGTATTTTTAGCATTGAGAAACTAACGGAAAGTAACCGAAAACCCCTAAACAAATCATTGCCCCTGAATGTCTTGATTAACGTTTTTAAGCTGATAGCTTTTACATTAATATAGATAGAGACATAGGATCACTTGCATTAAGAGCGATTACCTTTGACCTTTAAAATGAGATCAAGGTCAAAGGTCAAGGTCATCGTAAAAATTATATTTAAGTTTTTATTATTTTAAATTATTATTAAATTTTCAAGGTCGTTTTGAGTTTCGTACATCATCTTAAATATCTTTTTTTAAATCATTGTAGGTGGAAAGCCCTCTAATTGTTCGCGAACAATTAGGATTACTAGTTATTATGGTCTTCCGTCTTCATCGGAAGACCCTTCTATTATTCTATTGTTGATTTTTCACTTTTCTTATTAGGGTCTTCCGTCTTCAGCGGAAGAACCTTCTATTATTCTATTGTTGATTTTTCACTTTTCTTTTTATTAAGGTCTTCCGTTTCAGACGGAAGACCTTATAGTGATTGTACTGTTTATTATTATTAAGGTCTTCCGTTCTTCACGGAAGACCTTATAGTGATTCTACTGTTTCTTCTACAAACATATTATACAAAAGAGGCCCATGGCCCACATCGCTCACCTGAGTCACCTTGGCCCATATTTCAAGATTTTCCCAATATATTCACATCCATATTGTGATCCAACACGCCGCAGGAGGCATGATGTTTATATATTTGAATCTGTATTACGTCATAAACCTTTCATGTCAATGTAAACTTTTCAGGCCCAGTAGTACGTAAGAAGATTTTTAAAGATTTTCACTAATTTGTATCTAAAGCTTTGATCCCCTATTGCGGTCCACCCTACCCTCGGAGTCCGTTATGTTTACAAACTTGAATCTGCATTATGTCAGGAAGCTTTTATGTAAATGTAAACTTCTCTGGCCCAATGGATCTTAAGAAGAATTTTTTTAAAGACTTTCCCTATATATTTCTATGTAAAACTTTGATCCCCTAAAAAATAGTTGCGTACCCCTCTTCCGATATACGTGGTTCTTTGGTTTCTGTAAAAGTTTGGTGGACGTCTATTTCTACTATACCCTTGGTTATTTTCATTTTGTCCGCTATTGTCCTGATTCCGCCTGTTTATAGCTTTGTGATGCTTAGGAATCTGTCGATATTGCGGAATAGCACTACGAGAGATTTGATTTTTGGATTTAGAATTCTCGTATTGATTCTTATTTGTATTTTTTCGTTTTCCCCAAAATGAATTTATTCCTTTAGAAAATGATGGCCCAGGTGTAATCATTTTTTAGGAGGAGGCAAAATGAGCCAAGACCAGAGATACAAGAACCAAATACCACGGTTATCAACAACAGCAATTCAAGGGATACACCCAGGAATATAATTAAGACAGAACCAAAAGTATTTAATCTTTCTGATAGACAACTAACGGATTCCGAAATAAAACTACTGTCTAAGGGTCTAAAATACACCCCTACACCTCATGTCAATAATCAAGAGCTTAAAACGGATGTTAAAGCCTATACTCGGCGACTCAGATTATATGAATATTTTCATGAAAGTGAGACCAGTGAATCTGAATCCGAGTCTACAGAGGCAGAGCCAACAAACCTTGTAAGAAATAAATCAAAGTTCAATCCAAAACGAGGAAGAAATAGAACTTTGGATGCCGTTTGCGACACATTAGAAAATATTCATTTTCCAAACAAACCCAGGAATATTAAATCTAATCTCTCTACAGAAGAGGAAAATGCTCTTAAAAACCTCCGTGATGACCCAACTATCATTATCAAAGAGGCCGATAAAGGAGGTGGAGTTGTCTTAATGAATAAGGATTTCTACAAAAATAAAATTTTACAAATGTTACAAGACAACAATTTTTATGATAGACTACATAATTGTCATGAGAAGAAAACCATTACAAAAATTAAAAATCTAGTATATGGACCACTATCGGAAGGTTTAACAGATAAAGAACAGGACTACCTGACAAACTTTGAATTCCGAGAGAGTCAATTCTATGGTTTACCTAAAGTTCACAAGTCTAAAATTATTAAGGATGCCATAGCAAATCAAAATAGTGTATGTATTACTTGTCTGGATCCAGCGGACTTATCCTTCAGACCCATAGTAGGAGGACCAAACTGTTCAACGCAGAGACTGAGTCATTTATTGGATATACTTTTAAAATCATATTGCCAAAAAGTACCCAGCTTTGTAAGAGACGATCTGGATTTTATAAATCATTTACCTACTCAGGTCACCTCCAACACTAAACTTGTCACTCTGGATGTTATTAGTTTATATACTAATATTCCTACAGAATTAGGATTGGAAGCGGTAAAATTCTGGATGGAAAACTATCCCGATGTACTTAATGACAGATTCCAACAGGATTTTATTTTAGAAGCACTAAAATTAGTTCTAGACAACAACTCGTTTGCTTTTTCCGACCATCATTACCTCCAAACTAAGGGAACTGCAATGGGGACAAACGTCGCACCTACCTATGCAACATTAACCCTAGGTTATCTAGAACATTAGTTACATGATCAACTATGTACGTTGTGGGGGGCAGAATTTGCAAATAATATACAGTCTAAATGGAAGAGATATTTAGATGATTGTTTTATCTTGTGGGATGATGGTGTCGATAAGTTATCGGAGTTTTACGATCTACTAAACCAACTGAACTCGGATATCAAATTCACGATGGAAACAGATGATACGCAAATGCCATTTCTTGACGTTCTTATATTAAAAGAAAATACCAGCTTAAATACGGATATTTATTATAAGCCCACAGATACCCACCAATACCTGCATTTCGGATCGTGCCATCCCCACCATACTAAAACAGTTATACCATATAATCTCACAAGAAGGATTTGTACCATGATACGAGGGATATCCGCTTGGAGGAATTAAAATTGTATTTATTACGCGGGTATGTTAAGGCAGGTCATGCTTCATTTATGCACGTAAACTGCATCATTTTTAAAATCGGTCTTACACAGAGAGGGAGCTACTAACTCTTAAAAACTATTTTGGTTGTTTAAATGAGAACATTTTGTATCATAACAACATGACAAACATGCGCTTCCGTATGACGTCATTGCATGACTGTTATAAATAGATCATGGAGGTACCTTAATAGAAAATGTAAAAGTAACACATTATCCCAAGATTTAAATATTGGTCTAACTGGCGATAATGACGGTAAAACACCCATTGTATATCAGAATTACTGATAGAATCCTACCACTTTCAATAAGAAATAATTATTGAACATTTAAACACGAAACCATCTAGCCCATGTTTTACATTTTGCACGGATGGCTGATGCTATGCAGTTTTCTTTAAAAGTTTTTTTAACAGACGATTCTATCAGTAATTGTCGTGTACATTAGTTTATGACCTTTCAAACGGTGTATAAAAAGTCTCTAAAAGTATGCGGCCTAATGTGCTACTTTTGCAGTTTTATTTCAGTCTGTGACAGAGGAAAATCGGATCAACATGCTAAATGGAATGTTTTCTCCGTTAAACAAAATTGTCAATGAAAGATAACAACATACCTTCTTAATATCAATAAATTCTCAGCGTTTGACATATATATCCCATGTTATATATTTCAAATACTCCACATTTTGTCGATATTTGCATGGCACATATAAACAAATTCCTTGCATGTGTCAACGTCACTCGATGTATAGTCATGACGTCATCAGTTTACTTTCATTGGATCTTAGTAGCTGCATGGTTTATTTTATGCATAAATAAAACTTAAATAAAAAATAAAATCGGAATTTAATATATACTTAGTGATATACTGATTTCAATTATGACGTCACATTGTTTCGCGGATTTTATCTCAGTAAAAATGTTTATGAATTAAATTAGCTACTTAGGGAAGATGAACAAACAAAAGGCATATACAAGAACTGTCGTTTTATTAGCAGTAAACGCCAGCCCAAAAATCTTAAGAGAATACTTTGTTCCTCCCAATTAGATGACCATACTTATACAGTGTCAAAGTGTACGGACCCTCGATGCGGTACATGTGACTACATTACAGAAGGGACCAGTTATAATTTTAACGGACGAGAATTTAAAGTTAATGCTAACATGTCATGCGATACAAAGGATGTCATATACGCCATCACATGTCCTGGATGCAAGGAATATTACATTGGTGAAACTGGCAACACTCTCCGTGCCCGTGTACGTGTACATAAGCAGCACATCAGTACACCTGAATACAGACAAATCCAGTTAAGTGCACACCTGGAAACGTGTGGTAAAAAACGATTTAACATTTTCCCATTTTATAAACTCAGATGTGCCAGTGCTATTCAGAGACGGGAAAAAGAAAAACATTTCATTGCTATTCTAAAGCCAAAACTTAATAGTCTTTTATAATTGCCTATGATTTTCCCGTACTTTTTCCAGATCATTGTTGTACAATATCCATGACGTCACAATATAGACATTTAACGTTCCGCTTACTTTGACGTCATAATCACTGTTACTATGATACTGCTATGTATACATTTTTGTAAACCTTCTGAAGATGTAATGAAAGCGCTAAAGCTTTACGGAGGATTTCTGTGTTTTCTTTTCATATTTTTTAAATATTAGTATCCGATTACTGAGACTCTATTTCAATTTTGGATATATATAGGATGTACATCAATTTATACCATGGAAATAGCAATATATATATATATATATATATATATATATATATATATATATATATATATATATATATATATATATATATATATTGCTATTTCCATGGTATAAATTGATGTACATCCTAAGGAGTAGATAACCTCTATTGATTTTTAGGTCACATGGTTAAAGGTCAATCCACTCTGGACGTAGAAATGTATTGTCCGTTGCATATCTTCAATTGTTTTGTCATTACTATCAATTAAATAATACATGTGTGTAACCCTTTAAAATTTTGCGAGGACATATACGATTTTCAAACATTTCTTGTTATTTCTACTGATTCCCTTTAAATCGTTACTTTGTAAACGCCAGGGTGCCAAATGATTGTTAGGAAATGCATTTATTTACAAATTCGAATACATTTCTTTCTTCTTACTCTATTTCTATTTAGAATGATATGATTATCTGTAAATTAAACAGAGAAAATGGACAAAGAATGAAGGAGTTACGTTCATTTTCTGAAAACATTTTTGTCCTTCTGATGGTATTATTATGTTCCCCAAACAAAGTTTGGGAACATATTGTTTTTACTTTGTTTCTTCTTCTTATTATTATTATTATTACGGACCTTATAGTGATTCTACTGTTTATTATTAAGGTCTTCCGTTCCAGACGGAAGACCTTATAGTGATTCTACTGTTTATTATTAAGGTCTTCCGTTCCAGACGGAAGACCTTATAGTGATTCTACTGTTTTTTATTAGGGTCTTCCGTCTTCTATTATTATGTCTCCGAACACAAAGTGTCAGAGACATATTGTTTTTGCTCCGTTTCTTATTATTCTTATTTTTAAGGTCTTCCGTCTCAACGGAAGACCTTATGTTTCTTTTCCTCTATTATTATTATTATTGTTCTTTTTCTTACCGATTTTGTGCACGCGATTTTTCTAAAACGGCATGATAGATTTTCATGAAACTTTCAGGAAAGATGTAAAATAGGATTGTCTAGAAAGGTTTTTTTGGTTTTGCAAAAATCACTTTCGGTCGGAAGTTACGGCTGAATTTCCGTTTTTCAAATGACATTTTGTCCGGGCGTTTTCTCATAAACGGTTAAAGATTGAGACTTCAAACTTTCAGGGATGATAGATGGTGACTTGTAGCTATGCAATAGTGTATTATCATTGCCATCCGTCACTTCCGGCCGTCACCGGAAGTGAACAAAAGAAACGTCAAATTTCAAACTAATGCTTTTGACACAAAACTTGCATAGATTAACTAGATATCTTTCGGCGTTTCAGAAAATGTTAGACTTACCGGAAGTTTAACCAGCAACTTCCGGTTTTTAGAGAGAAACTTCGAAAAAATGGTCTTTCTTTGTCCTAGTATATCTCGTTTATTTATCAAACTTTTAATACGATATTTACAGATTTTAATGAAACTATCCATCTTAATAGAACCCTGTAACACTATTTCAAAATTCACTTCCGGTCACAAGTTACGGCCGAATTTCCGTTTTTCAAATGATATTTTGTCCGGGCGTTTTCTCATAAACAGTTAAAGATTGAGTCTTCAATCTTTCAGGGATGATAGATTATGAATTGTAGCTGTGCAATAAAGTATTATTTTTGCCATCCGTCACTTCTGGCCGTCACCGGAAGTGAACAAAAGAAACGTCAAATTTCAAAATTATGCTTTTGAAACAAAACTTATATAGGTTAGTTAGGTCTCTTTCGGCGTTTCAGAAAATGTTAGAATTACCGGAAGTTTAACCAGCAACTTCCGGTTTTTAGAGAAAAACTTCGGAAAAATGGTTTTTCTTTGCTGTCATATCTCTCGCTTATAAAGGAAGTGTTTTTGTGATTTTCAAATATATAATTGACATTATCCATCTTCAGAGTATAGTGAATTATTGTTGTTTTTTTCTTCTTCTAAATTCACTTCCGTTCGTTAAATATGTACGATTTCCGTTTTTTTTCTCTCCAAGTGTTTTCTCATAAATACTCAAAGATTGAGTCTTGAAGCTTTCAGGAAAGTTAGATAGTGACTTGTAGATGTGACATATGTGTTTCAACTTTCCTGCTGTCACTTCCGTCATCCACCGGAAGTACCATAAAAATATGTAATATTTCATTTTTTAAATTCCAATCCTCATAAAATTATTTAATAGAGTGTAATAAGTCATATCATTTCCACCGGAAGTTGGTTGTTCGAAACCGGAAGTTGGTTGTTCGAAACCGGAAGTTAGTTGTTCGAAACCGGAAGTTGTCCAAAAACTCAGTATTTTTTATGGAAATTTTTAGTGTGGGTTCCTACGTGGTTCAATTGGAATTTTTAGTCGTGTTATGGAGTACCGAGATACTTGAAAGTGAATGAAACAAAACCGAAATTGTTTACAATTGATAAATGATGTCTTACATGTATCTGTTTATTTCTTTCATGTATAGTCGTTCTTCACTAATTCACTAATTGAATTCTTCCAGTCAACATCCTATCTCGTCAGAAATTGGACGGAAGACCTATTCGTTGCTCGCAACGAGATAATTTCTAGTCTTCTTCTTCTTTTTATTCCTCTTCTTTCCAGAGAAATTTGTCCGCTCGATTTTATGAAAGTGTTTCGACAGATCCACTTCAAACTTTGTGAGCTGATAGGGGGTGATGAGGAGGGGTGCAATCAACTTTCGAAATTTTCAAAATGGCCGCCGTTTCAAAATAGCGGCCAAAAACGTCAAAAAATCAAGGTTGTCGGATTTCAACCAAATTTTATTTCTAGGTTAATTTGGTGACCCCGAGTTTATTCCCAGCCTCAAAAAAGAAATTTGAGCCGCCACTTTCAAAATGGCCGCCATATACCAAAATATTTGAAAATGTTAAAATCTCTACAACATTTGGTTTCTGGGGGTAATTGGAGGGTCCACAGTTCATTTCTAGCATCAGTATTTCCTTCCAATCTATTTTCAAATGTTTCAAAATGGCCGCCATGGAAGAAAATGGCGGCCAAAAATCAAGTCCGTCGGATTTCAACCAAACTTAGTTTCTAGGGTTTTTTGAGGATCTTGATTGCATATCTGGCATCAAAAACCATTTCTGACATGGGGAGGTGTTCGGAGACATTTGTGTTGGCATCCCAACACAGTTATAGCTCGTTATTCTTATTTTCTTCTTATTTTTCCTTTTCTTTAGTGAGAAATTTGTCCGCTCGATTATTTGAAAGTGCTTCCACAGATCCACTTCAAACTTTGTGAACTGATAGGGGGTCATTAGGAGGGGTGCAATCAACTTTTCAAATGTTCAAAATGGCCGCCGTTTCAAAATGGGGGCCAAAAAATGTCAAAACTCAAGGTTGTCGGATTTCAACCAAATTCTACTTTTAGGGTAATTTGGTGACCCCAAGTCAATTTCCACCATTAAAATTTTTTTTCAGGCCGCCATTTTCAAAATGGCCGCCATATACCGAAATATTTGAAAGTGTTAAAATCTCTACAACGTTTGGGTTATAGGGTAAATTGATGGTCCACAATTCATTTCTAGCATCAGTATTTCCTTCCAATTAATTTTCAAATGTTTCAAAATGGCCGCCATGGAAGAAAATGGCGGCCAAAAATCGAGTCCTTCGGATTTCAACCAAATTTATTTTTAAGGGTTTTTTGAGGATCTTGAGTGCATATCTGGCATCAAAAACAATTTCTGACATAGGGAGGTGTTCGGAGACATTTGTGTTGGCATCCCAACACAGTTATAGCTTGTTATTATTATTTTCTTCTTCTTATTTTTCCTCTTCTTTAGTGAGAAATTTTTCCGCACGATTATATGAAACTGCTTCGACTGATCTACTTCAAACTTTTTGAGCCGATAGGGGGTCATGAGGAAGGGTGCAATCAACTTTCCAAATTTTCAAAATGGCCGTCGTTTCAAAATGGTGGCCAAAAACGTCAAAAAATCAAAGTTGTCGAATTTCCACCAAATTTTATTTCTAGGGTGATATTGTGATCCCCGAGTCCATATCCACCATCAAATTTTTTTTTTGAGCCGCCATTTTCAAAATGGCCGCCATATACCGAAATATTTCAAAGTGTTAAAATCTCTACAACATTTGGGTTCTGGGGGAAATGGAGGGTCCACAGTTCATTTTTAGCATCAGTATTTCCTTCCTATCTATTTTCAAATTTTTCAAAATGGCTGCCATAGAAGAAAATGGCGGCCAAAAATCAAATCCGTCGGACTTCAACCAAATTTAGTTTCTAGGGTTTTGGAGGATCCTGAGTGGCATCAAAAACCGTTTCTGACATGGGGAGGTGTTCGGAGACATTTGTGTTGGCATCCCAACACAGTTATAGCTCGTTCTATTGTTGATTTTTCACTTTTCTTTTTATTATTTTTATTCTTTTTTTTTCCTTACCGATTTTGTGCAGAGCATTTCTCAGAGATGGCTCGATCGATTTGCTTCAAATTTTCTGGGGTAATGCGTTTTCACCTGAAGTTTATATATCCATTGATATATATATATATCCATTTCAATTTTTGAAAATTTACTTCCAGTTGCAAGTTACGTCCGATTTTCCGTTTTTAAAATGACATTTTGTCCAGACGTTTTTTCATAAACGGTGAAAGATTGAGTCTTGAAACTTTCAGGGATGATAGATGGCAACCTGTACCTCTGTAATAAGGTTTATCAATGCGATCCGTCACTTCCGGTCGTCACCGGAACTGAAGAGAAGAAACGTCAAATCACAAATTTCTGTTTTTGAAACAAATCTTGCATAGATTAATAAAGTCTCTTTCGGCGTTTCAGAATATGTTAGACTTACCGGAAGTTAACCAGCAACTTCCGGCTTTTAGAGAAAAACTTCGAAAAATTGGTTTTTGTTTGTCTTCGTATATCTCGCTTATTGATCAAGTTTTTAATACGATATTTACAGATATTATTGACAATATCTATCTCTAGGGAACCTTTTGATATTATTTCAAAATTCACTTCCGGTCGCGAATTACGGTCGAATTTCCGTTTTGCAAATGACATTTTGTTCGGGCGTTTTCTCATAAACGGTTAAAAATTGAATCATGAAACTTTCAGGGATGATAGATGGTGACTTGTAGCTCTGTAATAAGGTTTATTATTACCATCCGTCACTTCCGGCCGTCACTGGAAGTGAAAAAAAGAAATGTCAAATTTCAAAATTTTGCTTTTGAAACAAACCTCGCATAGATTTATAAGGTCTGTTTTGGCGTTTCAGAAAATGTTAGACTCGTCGGAAGTTTAACCAGCAACTTCCGGTTTTTAAAGAAAAACCGTTTTTTTTTGTTCGCGTATACTTCGCCTATTGAGCATCTTTTTAATACGATATTTACAGATATCATTGACATTATCCATGTCTAAGATATCCTTTAATACTAATTCAAAATTCAGGTTAGGGCAGAATTTCCGCTCTTCAAAGGACATTTTGTCCGGGCGTTTTCTCATAAATGATTTACGATTGAGTCTTGAAACTTTCAGGAATGATAGATATTGACGTTTAACTTTGTAATAAGGTTTATCATTGTCATCCGTGACATCCAGTCGTCACCGGAAGTGAACAAAAGAAACAACAAATTTCAAAGTTATACTTTTGAAACAAAACTTGCATTGATTAATTAGGTCACTTTCGGAGTTTCAGAAAATGCTGAACTTACCGGAAGTTTAACCAGCAACTTCCGGTTTTTAGAGAAAAACTTCGAAGAATTGGTCTTTCTTTGCTATCCTATCTCTCGCTTATAAATCAAGTGTTTGATATGATTTTCACATATATAATTGACATTATCCATCTTTAGAGTATAGTGAATTATTATTTTATTTTTTTTTGAAAATTCACTTCCGTTCGTTAAATATCTACGATTTCTGGGTATTTTTCTCCAAGCGTTTTCTCATAAATAATCAAAGATTGAGTCTTAAAACTTTCAGGAATGTTAGATGGTGACTTGTAGATGTGACATACGTGTTTCATTTTTCTTGCCGTCACTTCCGTCATCCAGCGGAAGTACCATAACTATATGTAATTTTTCATTTTTTGAAATTCTAATGCTCATTACATTATTTAAAAGGGTGTAATAAGTCATACCATTTCCACCGGAAGTTGGTTGTTTGAAACAGGAAGTTGTCCAAAAAACTCAGTATTTTTCATGCAAATTTTTAGTGTAGTTTCCTACGCGGTCCACTTGGAATTTTTAGTCGTTTTATGGACTCCCGAGATACTCGAAAGTGAATAAAACAAAACCGAAATTGTTTATAATTGATAAATCACGTCTTACATATACATGTTTATTTCTTTCATGTATAGTCGTTCTTCACTAATTGAATTATCCCAGTCAAGATCCTATCTCGTCAGAAATTGGACGGAAGACCTATTTGTTGCTCGCAACGAGAGCATTTCTAGTTATTATTATTTCTTTTTTCCCTTGATTTCTCACAGATGGCTGGATAGATTTCTTGAAATTTTCAGGGATGATAGAGAATGAAAATACCTCGAACAGCTTTTTTCATTTTTTCAAAATTCACTTTCGATCGGCAAATATGGCTTATTAGCTGTTTTCGTTGTGCAGCGTTTTTCTCAGAAACGGTAAACGATAGGGTCACCAAATTTTCAGAGTTAATACATCTCACTTTGTAGGCATGCAGTTGGGGGTTCAGAATGTCGGCCGTCACTTCCGGTCGTCACCAGAAGTGATAAAATGAATCGAAAAATTAAAGTTGTAGTTGTTGAATCGAAACCTATACCACTTTATCAGGTGTCTTTTGGAGTATTGAAAACCGTTGACCCCACCGGAAGTCGAAATGTCCACTTCCGGTAATTAAGGAAAAACTTTTCAAATTCTCCTTTTTCAATTCCTTAAATCTCGTTCACTAAACAAGTGTTTGACTTGTATTTAACATATATTGTAGACACTATAAATGTCTAGAGTACTGTCAAATATTGTTCGAAAATTTACTTCCGGTCGGGATATAGGGGTTGGACAAATTCAAACTTTGTTTTTTCAGCTTCTCAATAACGAATATATATAGACGCTTGAAACTTGTAGGGTTGATCAACTAGCATTAGTCCATTGTACACATACTTTCGATTTTTTCATTTGTCACTTCCGCTCTATACCGGAAGTATTTGGAAAAAAAATGACGATTTTCCGATTTCTTCGAGTGATTTCTCAGAGATGGCGGGGTAGATTTTCTTGAAATTTTCAGGACTAATGTCTTATGAAATGACTTTGCTGTGGTTATTTTTTTGTTTTTCAAAAATTCACTTCTGGTAGGAAAATATGGCCGATTTTCTGTTTCTCAAACGAGATTTTTTCCAGCATTTTTCTTGGAAAGGGTAAAAGATAGGTTCATCAAATATTTAGGAATGATCAATCTCTGTAAGCATGCAATAGGGGGTTGAGCATGTCGACCGTCACATTCTGTCGTCACCGGAAGTGACTGAAATAATCGTAAATTTCAAACTTTTTCTTTTAAATTGAAACCTATACTAGTTTATTAAGTCTATTTCAAAGTGTCAAAAGAATATTGACCCCGTCGGTAGTCAAAACGACTACTTCCGGTTTCTTGATAAAATACTTTTTTACTTTTCGTCTCTTTGTCCCCATAAATCTCGCTTATATTTGAATTGTTTGATATGATTTTCACATGTCTTAAGAATAGTATGAACTTCTAGAGTTTTGACAATTTTGTTTTTCAAAATTGACTTCCGGTCGGTAGTTACCTACTACTTTTTCTTTCTTTAGTTTACTTCTTTTTGTTGAGAACTCTTTCAGATAGAGACGTGAAATTTACAGGGAATATAGACAGTCGCTGTCATTTGTAGGAAAACACATCTTAATAGTACTTCCGGTCGTCACCGGAAGTTACAAGAAATGAGTAAAAAATTCGATAATACACTTCTCATTTATTGTTAAAGTACATTCTCTGATATATTTGAATGGTTTTCGTAGGATCAGAAAACTCTTTACCGGAAGTGAACAAACGGAAGACCTACTCATTACTAGTAATGCGTGTCTAGTTATTATTATTATTATTATTAATTTTGTTTTCTCCTTGATTTCTCAGATATGGCTGGATTTCCTTGAAATTTTCAGGGATGATAGAGAATAAGAATACCTCGAACAACTCTTTTCATTTCTTCAAAATTCACTTCCGGTCGTCAGATATGTCCAATTTCCGGTTTGTGTTTTTTTTTTTAGAAAAAATCTTGTCAGCGGGAGATATCGGAAACGGTTAAAGATTAAGGCACTAAACTTTCAGGAATGATAGATCATGACAAGTAGGTTTAAAGAATATGGTTAACTCCGTAAGCCGTCACTTCCGGTCGTCACCGGAAGTGATCAAAGAAATCCAAAATTTCAGATTTTTTCTTTTGACTCAAAACGAACATTAGTTTATTGCTTTATTCTTGTTGTTTTGAAATATGTTGATCCTACCGGAAGAAAAAACGGCAACTTCCTGTTTTAAGAGAAAAACTGGAAAAATTGAGTTTTTGACTTTGCCTTAAATCTCGCTTGTATATGGAATATTACAAATGATTTTCTTGTATATTATAGACATTGCAAATACCTAGAATAACGTAAAATATTTTGGTGAAATCTACTTCCGGTCGCGAGATTTGCAGTCTTCAAAATGAGAATTTGTTCAAGCAAATGTGAACGACTGAAGTCTCAAGTTTTCAGCAGTGATAGTCAGTCATCAGTGTGTTTGCATCATATGAGAATCGTACGTAGCCGTCACTTTCGGTCGTGACAGGAAGCGATATAAAAAATGTCATTTTTTAAAGTTTTTTTTTTGTTTTGACAGATATCGGGGCTAATATGGATGCTGATTAGGTCTTGCTCATGTAAAATATGTCCACCGGAAGTGCCGACCGAAAAATCGGAAGTTGTCTCAAACATGGGTATTTTTGTTGAAAGTTAAGAGTATGATTAGTTGAGAATTATTAAGGTGTAGAATGGAATATTTATTCGATTGGAGCTCTTCGATCTCGACAGGAAGTAGTATAACGGAAGACCTACTCATTACTAGTAATGAGTTTCTAGTTATTATTCTTTTTCTCCGGTACTATTTTGTCCCATAGTGTTCTCAGAAACTGCAAAAGGGATCGATATGAAATTTTCCAGGATAATAGTATAGCGTTTGTAGATGTGCATAACGATAGTCATTTTGTCTGCACGTGCATGCACGCACGCGCACGTGCACTGTAATTTTGGTACAAAAAATGGAAAATCAGAATATTAAAGGGATCGATATGAAACCTAAATAGGATGATAGTATATCATTTGTAGATATGAAAAATAATAGTTATTTTATCGTGCATTACAAAATTTGTACACTAACTTTGGAATCAGTCTAACTTTTTTGTTGTTCATCAAAATTGCTTGATATTCATATCATAGGTATATATTGAGACCCTTAAGTGCTTTGCATGGTCAAAATTACCAATTTGCACGTGGATGCACGTGCACTTCATTTTGATTGGATAATACTAAAACGTCTGTAACTATCTTATTTATGAAGCGAATGAAATGATATTCACAGCAAACGTAGACAATATGTGTATCTATATATTAGTGTAGCAAAAACTGCCAACGCGAATGCGCATGCGCGTGCATCGTTTTTCAAATGTTTAATTTTTAAAGGACGATAACAAACGTAACGGTCCCCGTTACAATTAAAACTAGTTGAATTTAAAATATCCTTAAATTCTGGAGATCAATAAAATGAGTATTGAATTCATACGAAATTTAAATACATGTGAAAAGGACTGTTGCATAAATTAGATTCTTCCAGAGTACCTGAGGCTGGAAGACAACACTGTCTGTTGATTCCCCCTCCACAAAGACCAGTTTTATACTCCCCGTCACACATTCGGTCATTCTCCTGACAAGTACCTCCTTCAGTAATGCATGCTTCATCACCAGCTTAAATGAAAGGAAAAAAACTACATATTCTTCTGATCTCATTAGAATTTTCAAACTATTAACCTTAATTTTACATTAACATTTTATAAGGATTTAAATATGTTGAAGTAAATATGCATGTATATTGATGATGTACACACAACACGTATTAATATTTTTGATATGTGATAAGAGAGTGAAAATATATGCATTAATGAAATAATTTAAACAATGGGTTTAAATACGATCATGTTTCAACATACTCTGACTTCTACTTATGATTTATTCTCTTGATCGTTAACAAGAGGCCCACAGGCATGATCGGTCACCTGAGTATTACATAAAATTCTACCACTCTTATCACTGTCAAGGGTAAAATAATGTTGTATGAAAGATTTTTCACGAGTTCAGATTGACTCCAAACGCAGATAAAGATGATAAAGATGTTTATTTAAATCATGGAATCATGAACACGATGAAAGTGGTAAACGTGGTAATCTACAAATATAATGAAATCAACTCACATACGTCCAACCGCGCTCAAAGTTTTAATGTGGAAATAATTTTACTAAATCAAATTATTTTAGTTAAATTGATATATAAAATAGTTTTTATTTAAAATAAAATCTTACCATGCAAGACAGCTTTGGAAATCTAGAAGATTTGTCAATGAGCTACTTATGTTCAGGTCCGTCTCTTGAGGTGTCGGGATTTTTAATGACAAAAACAGGTGCGTGATGTTAAAGTTAGCGCTAGACATACGCACTCACTCACAGAACTAGAAAAACAAGTCTAACACACTCTTACTCCCCCGGGCATTCCAATAATAGTAGTCACTATCAAAGGGAATTAACTCTCATACAAGGAATGAATGAAAGAATGAATGAACAAATGAATGAACGCACGTGAATTTGTCAATGAAATAAATATCAACTATGATAATGAATAATGACAATGATCAATCTCATAACTCCCATAAGCAATACGAAATAGAGAGTTGGGCAAACACAGACCCCTGGATATACCAGAGGTGTGATCAAGTGTCTAGGAGGAGTAATCATCCCCTGTCGACCGGTTACACCCGCCAAGAATCCTATATTTTGGTCAGATTAATGGAGCCATCCGTGGTCAAAATTCGTGTGCCAAGAACGGCTTAACAATCAGTATGAAACAAGTCAAACATCATTTGACCCAATGATAGGTTCTATTGGCAATCTAGATTGTTTTAACGACCATAGAGTTTACGAAATGCTGATTTTATACGAGATTGTTGAAACCCCTGCACAATCAACTTGTTTGTCAGTAGCCTGCCTTGATTTAAAAACCGATCATACTCAGAACAAGCTCTTGCGTATCGAATCAGTTGAGATATATAAACACCACATGCAGGTGACAATGGAATATTGCTACATAAAAATGGAAAGATGACGATGGAGAAGCTGAAATCATCCCGTTTATCATAAAGTTGAGTTGTTAGTTTGTCGTTAATATCTATTTTCAATAAAATATCTAAGTATGAAGCAGAAGTGGATGACACTGTGATGGTATTCAAGTTTGTTCTCAAATAAAAAAACAAAACAATGAAGCACACAAATACCTACAATATACATGTACAACGAAACAAAAAACAATATAATGACACACAAAGCCTCTGGGCACTATATACCAGTTCAAAGGCGCCCAAGACTTTGTGACGTCAAAAGCCCATGAATTGGTAACGTCAAAGGAATATCGCAAAAAATGGATGTGCAAGAACACCTTTTGGGTAGAGGGGGGGGGGGCAGAAAATCGACTAATCTTGCTCTTGATTCGATAAAGATAAACTTGTGTTAACCTATCTGACAATGAACATGAGTCCCTCCGTGAGTCCAACCTCCAGCAGCCTTACAGGCGTCCATGAATGATTTCTCTTGTTTTTTATTTCTACCACCGGTAGGCTCTTTGTCCAACTGAAGATCAACTGCTTGTCCCAAATAATGTTTAGACTTATTTGTATGGCAGGCACCCGCAATGGCATTAACCTAAATAACATAATATATATATATATATATATATATATACACCTTATCTTCACCTTGCATATATATATTTAATACAAGTCTCTTTTTTGGAAGTAAAATATAATTTTAAAAAACTCTAAACACTTTGTAGTAATATTTCGACCGTGTTACCAGTCTTCTTCAGTCGTGTTTATCCCTCATAGCAACGTAACGCACGACTACACACACGAAAGTACTACAGAAAAAAGACGAAGCAGGGTCACCGTGTTCCCTTTGTGGTAGACTATTCTAAAGGGCTTATAAGCCCAATATTCATAAGATTTTTAAAAAACCGTCAATTTTTTTTTGGAAAATTCTGACTGCCTCAAAAACGTTTTTAAAGATATGCCCACAGTGGCTTTTAAAAGAGACAAAAATTCAAAAGACATTCTGAAACACAATTTTCTATTTTTTAGAAAAGAAACGTTTTGCAAGCCATATGGTGCTAAAAAGTGTACTTTATGTCAATATGTCATTAAAACCAATCAATTTGAGGACTGCAACGGTAACAAATATATCAAAAATTGTATCAATTGTAAATCCAGCAATGTAGTTTATGGAGTGTTTTGCAAGAAATGCAACACAATTGTATATGTGGGAAAAACTGGGTTAATCTTTATACCAAAGGCATGTTTTGAATTTGTCATTTATTAGACGAGAAACTGTTGACCCTGTTGCGATTCATTTCTATACGGATTATCATAGTATTGTCGATTATTCTGCAATAGGAATTGAAAAACTTTACAAAGATGACATTTATCGTCGCTTTAGAGAAAATTTATGGAAGAAACAATCAAATACTTATGTACCACACGGAATAAACAAAAAGGAACATTTTTGTCTTTAATAATTAATGTCTTGTAAGACTTGTATGCAAAGAACGTGTTATGATAACTGATTATAACAATATTGATGTATTTACGATTAACTACTTACTGTAATATTTCTTGTTTGTATTCACTTAAGCCAGTAGTTGACTGCTTTGTAAACAAACATTTCTAAAATTATGTTTCATTACTAATACCAAATATTTAATTGTACGCATAGTCATATTTTAGGATGTGTCCACGGGATCGGGTGAGTATTGTTCATTTCATTATTAGACTCTTACCTTTCTCAAATGTTTTTCGCACAATATCAACTTTGACCATTATAATACGAATGTGCTACACGAGCAGATGAAAACAACCCATGGTCTCGCGCGGAAGTGAGCGAAATGAAAGAGACGTATCCGGTAGTTAGTATTTATCGCGAATGCTAGTGCGCAATGTCGGCACTAAACAAACAAAGCGGAGACTTTGAAGGAAAAACTTCTTTATTTCTTTCTTACCGTTATAATAGACCAGTGAAAATGATGTACAACGATTAATCGCATAAATCTCACGAAGAATACAAAACTGAAAGTAGTGCAAACATAGATCCCTGGACACACCAGAAGTGAAATCAGGTAAGTAGGGCTATTCTATGCATGAATGAAATGTAAAACTGTCTTGACTAAATTAGCCTAGTAGTTTCACAATCCCATTACATTGAAATGATAATTGTATTTTCGTCCAACCCTCAACATAAAATCGGAAATTTTTATTCAATATTGACATATGCTTTAAATATAAGACATTGATTTGGGGGAGTGGACACCAACAAGGGGGTGTAGGCTAAAGTGTTAAGATGAAAATGGGAGGCGCGAGGGATGTAATCAAATTTATCAGTTATAGCCTAGCATGTATACCAGAACTAGTAAACGCACAGTTGGCTGAAATGAGAGGAATATGGACTTGTATAATTATGTGTATGTTTAATTTACTTGTTCAGAATGCAAAGTTGCAGTATGTATTCACATAGGCATTGCTCTGACATATTAATAGTGCATATTTTGCTCCTTTTTGTTCTTTCTTTTTATTATCATTTTTATAAACACTGCACATTGAAATGTTTTAGTAACCATGTATGCTGTATGCGCAAGAGGGCCCTAATTTGAAAAAAAAAATCATATAGCGGATAACATTTATCCGTTATATGTCTATGGAATTCAGAGAAAAATCATACTAATTTCTTTTTTCTTTAAGTGGATTTATACATTATTTGTTTCTCCTAACTACTACTCCATGGCATAAATTGAGGATTCAGTCCCTGGTGTTAAGAGAGTAAGAAATTTTTATTAATGAAAGATAAATATATGCTGAAACCTCTTAAAAGATATATTGTTAGCTCACCTGAGCTGAAAGCTCAATAGAGCTATTTTAATAACCTTTTATCAGTCATCTGTCTGTCGACTTTTCATCTTCTCCAGAACCACTGGGCCAGGAAAGTTCAAATTTACATGACAGCTCTCTGACATAGTGCAGGTTCAATTTTGTTAAAATCATGGCCCTGAGGGTAGGGTGGGACACAGTAGGGGATAAAGGTTTTACATACAAGTATATAGGAAAAATCTTTTTAAAAATATATCTTGAGCTATTTAAGCTAGGGCTTTTATGTTTTATAGAATGCTGGACAACTCGCCCCCAAGACAACTCGCCCCCAAGACAACTCGCCCTCAAGACAACTCGCCCCCTCTTAGGACAACTCGCCCTCTCTCAGGACAAGTCGCCCCCTTCTCTTGAGACAACTCGCCCCCTTCTCTTGAGACAACTCGCCCCCAATATTATATATAAATATATTATCACATTTTATTTTTATTGTGTGTGTGTGTGTTATTTACACTTTTAACCCTATAAAGATACGTCTTTTTATTTCATACTTTAACACGAATAGTAAATTCTGATAGAATTATACACAGGTTTGATTATTGCATTTCAGAAAAAGTTATATTTTTCATAAATCAATTGACAAGGAAAATTATACTTGCTGATCTTCAGGTAATTGATTAAATGTTTCCAATACTGAGAAAAGTTTGGGGTTTGGGGGTGGGGGTGAGTGGTTTTTTTTTCGATATAGTATACATAAGTGTAAAGGTGAAGCATGAATATTCTGATACATGTAATTATCTTTTAATGCGTTTCTCAACTAATTCCCGTTGAAAAATAATAAAATTCCCATTTTAGAAATTTTATAACGGCTTTGCTTTACTGATTCTTTTTACGCGGGGTGATATTTTTACGCGGCTATTTCAAAGTGGAAAGAACTCTGATGATGAGTACCTCATAACGTTTGAAGTAAATTTATAACAACTTGGGAGAAATCAAACAATTAGATTTAACAACAGGCGCAGATTATTAATAATTATAGTACATCAGCTGTAGACAAAGCTAATACTCTCCCTATACCAAACGCTAACTGGTTTCCGCTGAAATTATATATTTTACATGTAAATAAAAGTGATGATGAACTTACTGAACCCAAACACTGGATTTTCACTAAAATCTTTCGTCTTGCATAAAAAGACACGAAGTTCGGTGTTTACATGTATGTGAACACGTCTTATTGTCTGTGATGTATATACTATCTATAAGAAATTCATTAATATTTTGTTAAAACACCTCTTGGATTTAGACCAAAAATAACGAGCTATAACTGTGTTGGGATGCCAACACAAATGTCTCCGAACACCTCCCCATGTCAGAAATGCTTTTTGATGTGCACTCAGGATCCTCCAAAAACAATAGAAACTAAATTTGGTTGAAATCCGACGGACTTGATTTTTGGCCGCCATTTTATTCAATGGCGGACATTTTGATACATTTGAAAATAGATTGGAAGGGAATACTGATGCTAAAAATGAACTGTGGACCCTCCATTTACCCCAGAACCCAAATGTTGTAGATATTTTAACACTTTGAAATATTTCGGTATATGGCGGCCATTTTGAAAATGGTGGCTCTAAAAAAAAAATTGATGGTGGAAATAGACTTGGGGTCACTAAAGTACCCTAGAAATGGAATTTGAATGAAATCCGACAACCTTGAGTTTTTGACGTTTTTTGGCCGCCATCTTGAAACGGCGGCCATTTTGAAAATGTGAAAATTTGATTGCACCCCTCCTAGTGACCCCCTATCAGCTCACAGAGTTTGAAGTGGATCTGTCGAAGCACTTTCACAAAATCGGTCGGACAAATTTCTCACTAAAGAAGAGGAATAATAAGAATAAGAAGAAAATAATAATAACGAGCTATAACTGTGTTGGGATGCCAACACAATTGTCTCCGAACAGCTCCCCATGTCCGAAATGGTTATTGATGCCAGACATGCACTCAGGATACTGAAAGAACTCTAGAAACTAAATTTGGCTGAAATCCGACGGACTTGATTTTTGGCCGCCATTTTCTTCAATGGCAGCCATTTTGAAAAATTTGAATATTGATTGGAAGGAAATACTGATGCTAGATATGAATTGTGGACCCTCAATTGACCCCAGAACCCTAATGTTGTAGAGATTTTAACACTTTGAAATATTTCAGTATATGGCGGTCATTTTGAAAATGGCGGCTCAAAAATAATTTTGATGGTGGAAATGGACTCGGGGTCACCAAATTACCCTAAAAATAGAATTTGGTTGAAATCCGACAACCTAGAGTTTTTGACGTTTTTTTGGCGGCCATCTTGAAACGGCGGCCATTTTGAAAACTTGAAAAGTTGATCGCACCCCTCCTAGTGACCCCCTATCAGCTCACAAAGTTTGAAGTGGATCATGGAAGCAAAGGGGCATTAGCTGTGAAAGTGATGGCAACCTTTTTACTCAAAATGTCTCAATGACATAGGAATATATATTAATGTCTAGTAAAAACATTTATTTTGTACAAAAACAAGAGAAACCTAATATAACGACGATAGATTGTCGCTTTTAGTGTACAGAAATACATAAGGAAGAATTATTATCTTGCAAGACAATAATTATTTAATTACCAAAATTCATGTGATATTCATACACATTAATGTGCCTGTTTTGAGGTTTAAAGGTGTTTGAAATAATTAAATACTGGTGTTATTACTGAAATATACATGTATGATATGGAGAAATTTTCATTTAATTCATTTTTGGTAACAAAATGACAGCTAATGCCCCTTTAAGAATAACTATCTTCAATGCACATCATAATAACCTTATTGTTTAGCTTTAAAGAATATTGGCTACAAGGAATCTTGATTATCAATATTAAACATATTTTTAATTTCTCTCAAGGAGTTCCTTATAAACAAACATAAAATTATGATTATAATATACATAGACCCTTGTGTCTTTCAATATGTTAGACTGTTCCCTTTTATTGCTTTTCTTGAAAGTTGTGTTAAAAGAATTGGTGGTCTTGAAAAAGGTTGTTGTAGTGAACAGCAAAGGTCAACTGCTTTTAAGAAGTCTGTGTACCTAGTCACCAAGAGCAAGGATAGAGGTCGTGTGGTTCTGCATTTCACAGGGTCAGTTAAGGGACTAAAAGAATACAGTGTTAATGCCAATTATTTCCATGAATAATGAGAGACATCTCCCATCTCTTGTTAAAGTTTTCTACTTCAAAGATTTTGTGGGAGATGAGAAATACTGTATTTGATGCACAGAGACACAAAATTAAAAGTGGAGCTTGTTGGTCCTTAGTGACATCTTCCTTGCAGTATTTCATATGCCTTATAAAGCTTGCAAACACTAGTGTGGATAGAGCACGTGTACAGATGTTGTGTACACACCACTACCCTTCCACTGTCTACACACACACACACACATACACACACACACACACACACACACACACACACATATATATATATATATATATATATATATATATATATATATATGTTTTACCGCCGTCCCGTTCCAATTTGATATCCTTTACTCTCGGGCGCTTTAAATCAGAGACGGGACACTTTTAATTTTGATAAAGTTGATTTTCCTTTATATTCACATGCATAGTATGACTCAAGTCTCATATACTGACCGACAACCTCCAACCCCTTACGTTGCATTGTAGGACGAGTCCGTCCCCTTCATTACATGTATGATGTTGAAGTTTGGAATATAGATTGATTGGTTGATAGATTGATAGATAGATAGATTGATTGATTGATTGATGTTTTCCGCCACACTCAACAATTTTTCAGTTATATAGAACAGCTGTTATGAATTTTTGGTCCTTTTTTTTAAATTTTCGTTTGATAATCAAGAAGTTTTAGACGATCGTGAGTTATTCTCTGCTCCCCCCCTTTCCCTTCAGAAAAAAAACACACTATGTGTCTGATGCTCTTAAGATTCTTATGTGCAACAAAAATGAAGTTCAGTAAAAATTTTGGCAACTTTCTTGCATATTGTAATGAAAAAAATAATCTGATATTAGCCTTAGATTGCAAAAATAATATATATGTCTCTGATATAAAGCCTACCAAAATACCGTGTATTGACGGTATGACGTCACAGTTGCAAAAGCGCGGTAAATTATAAAACTGATGTTTAGGAAAAAAAATCATGACATCCACAGCAAAATCTTTACGCGATCAATCATTCAATTTCATGGTGCACGTAGTGGTTCCTTAATGTCGATATCGTTTCCCTTGCCTCTAATAGATTATCAAGTCTTAGATTATCATTTTCTTTCAAATTTCTTCAAATAAATATTCATAAACCGTTATTAATAACGTACTATATTAATCAATGAAAGAGAAGGTAAATAAAGTAAGTAGAATTGTAGAGTCAAATTATTTGATTCAAATAAATGCAATTTCGCTAGAATCAGATAAGAAAACGTCCATTCGTATTCACTTTAAAAAGAATTTGATGCAGGCCTATTTCTTGTCGCTGTAAACGATGTGGATTTTTAAAATTAGAGTTTACGTTAACTAAATTAATCTTTTGACGTTTCTCGCGATCCATATGTGAAGCGACGTTGATAATTGACTTACATTTAGAAATTTGTGCACAGCATATAAAGAAATTTACGTATATATCTGGAGATGGGCATATAGGAGGAGAAGGTAACAATTTACTCAACATCCCAGATCGAAACAAATATATGAACTTGAGGTGTATTACAACCCACCATCTACCCAAATTAAACGAACAAAAATTGCAGTCACCATTATCTATATTCTAAGACACATCAGCGTTTGTCCGCAGGTTGCATTTGAGACGTATAATATTAGTACAGTTCATACATGTGGCTTTGCTTTAACACAAAGGGGGGAGGGGGGTCGACAAGCAAAAACGAAGAAAGAAAAAAACCCACACTCACTGTTACTCTTGTTGGCATAAAGCGACTTAGTTTGTTGATTTCATGATATTTTTAAACTACATTTTCCATTGTATGCAAGGTGAAGATAACGAACAGTGATCAATCTCATAACTCCTATAAGCAATACAAAATAGAGAGTTGGGCAAACACGGACCCCTGGACACACCAGAGGTGGGATCAGGTGCCTAGGAGTAAGCATCCCCTGTTGACCGGTCACACCCGCCGTGAGCCCTATATCCTGATTCTACATGAAAGGCATATTTGTCATAAAAAGTGGAAAAGATTGGTACCCAATCCCAAGTTCTATTTGCCGTAAGTATAATTCTTTGTAGTATATGTCATGCTCTGGTGATATTTGTAATTATATGACTCTGGCCCCCCATGTAATTATACATTTTCTTACAGAATTGAACAAATTCAATGATTTGCAGCTTTCCAGAAAACATCTTTTTAACATATAAAATCTTTCTGAAATTAAGACCAGTTAGGAAAGCAAGTTAACTTCAAGCAACAATTCATTTCTTATTTTATAAAGACCATTTCTAATTAGACGGTAAAAATTCTTGCAGAAATACATTGAATCTTTCAGCACCACACTGTTTCAGTCTGCTTGTACTTAATTGACTTCATTACTTTTGTATATGTGACAATTTCACTTCAATGTTTATATAAGAAAAAAAACAACGTATCGTATGAGTTATATGAATTTGATATGGAATTATTTTTAAGTCCCCTGTAAACTGTCATCCACCACCAAAATACCTCACTGTTTGAACGAATCAAAATTCACACCCTTACAGTGTATGCATAATTGTATTATATTGTAATCAATTTGTTCTTGGTATTTTCAAAGATTTAACAGGAAATAATTCTGAATCATAACTCTTTTGTAGATAAACACTAGCCCTAGAAATTTTTTAATGACTATACAGTGTATATTACATATGTGTATGTAAATATTGCACATGTATTTTGTGTCCTTCAATAAAATTCATAAAATATAATAAAATGAACCCTTATATGGCCCCATCATGTCCTCAAGAACCATGTTTTAAAACCCTATACAACAGTATTCACAGTTTTGTCATTTCTGTTCCTGTTGATCTACTGCAGATTTGAATGACCCATTCTATTTTGCATTTATTTCTCCTTGAAAGGGATCCAAGATCCCCCTTTAAAAATAAAAATTTATGTGAAAAGTTTACTTTGACCATTTTCCCTACTACAGGTATACCAAGAAAGTCCATAAATATTCTATATGTACGGTATATCATACATATCTATGCATATCCTTTTCATCAAATTTGCCTCCCATGAGGCTTTTTTCCTTCAATATGTACTGTATGAGAACTACAGGTATCTATCAAACACAACTAAATGACACTTTCAGAAAATTTATCATGTTTTATTAGCAAACACTTTATCATTATTACACTATTGATAGCCTCATTGTCATATATATATATATATATATATATGTATGTGTGTGTGTGTGTGTGTGTGTGTGTGTGCGTACGTGCGTGCGTGTGTGACATTGGAAAGGAATTTTTTTATGTTGAGTTCTCTGTATGTTATCTTTGGGTCAAGTCATAATATAAATTGCCACATTTATTTATCATTGAAATTATTTCATTACTACATTAGTCATAGACTTTACATCACACTTACAAAAATGTCTTACATTGGTTTTAGCCGAATTTCCATTGGTTGATTTTAACTGCACAAATATGTAATGATTTATATTTATTACAACATGGATTTTCAATGACATTAGTGATGACATTTCTGTGGTGAGAGTATATTTATCATTTTCTCTGTATGTTAACTTTTGGTCCTGTCATAATATAAATTCCCACATTATCTATCATTGAAATTATTTCATTACTACATTAGTCGTAGACCTTATATCTCACTTACAATTTATCTTAATTAATACTGGATTATTACTTTAATTTTAAAAAATGTCAGGTGTTGAACTGATATCTATATTAGACATGTGTTTTAATTAAGTTACACTACATATGGATTTGTTCTCTTTGGATTTTCTTTTTTGAGCCACTAGTTATTTGTATTGGTGTGTAAACACAAGGTGTGAATCTAGGAAGGTGTACAAAGTTATATGTATGATTTAATCTAGACCATATCATGGTCATTGATACTCATATGACTTTTTAAAATCCTGTACCAGATCTATATGTTCATCATCTTCAACAGCATGACACTGGGAGCAAGCATGACACAATTACTATCTATTTGAAAAATAATTTTTGAAAGTGCACCTCCACAATGTTAATTTGGGGGAGGGGGTGGGAGAGGAGGCACTTCTCTTTAAAAGATTTGTTTGCATAGATCAACAGATGTATTGATATAATTCTGAAATACCTATAACCAAATTAATGCGATAAAGATCTAGTGATTGATATTAGCGATTCCTCAAGCACTTTCATTTTAGAAACAATTTCAAGATAGTTATAAAAACGAAATTAGGCTTTTAAAAAAAATCTTCGATAGTCAATCTTTAATCTGTGCCTGTAGTATTTCACTGAAGATGTACGTACACTTAAACTTTATCAACATGTCTATGACACTACGGACAGTTGACGGACTTTTCAAAAGATACGAGATCTCTGAGAAAATCCGAGTCACTAACCTGGTTGTTTGAATGTTGTCGCTTTTTCTGGACAACCTATCCATCAGTAAAGAAGTTCCTGGCGTATCTTGTCTTTCCTGATTGGATTCCCTCTCAAATATGACAACAATACGCAGAAATGTGACCCTGATACGATAAAATCTTCCTCCTGTTTCCACAGATGCCTCGGCATCATCATCACTACGTCGATGACACTCCGTTCAAAATCATAGTCCAATGTCAAGGCCAGTAGTGTCAATTTTTAATCAGTCTAAACGTTACACAAAGTGTAGAAGAATTTATTTCTACTAATTCTGGAATAATTAAACCCTACGTGGCCACCCATCTGCTATTTTAGAAAACCGAATCACACGCGTATAGTAACTTGCGTTTTTCTGCAGAAGTTTTGAAAGCCTGTTTTAGTGTCATTATTCGTAGGGGAAAGTAGTCCCGGGGATTTGACACTGTACGGAGTTTGAGATAAACACGACTGAAGAAGACCGGTAACACGGTCGAAGTCAATCGGATCACACGCTCGTCCTTTTCCGTAATCGGCAAAAGACTCGGACGTGAATCGGCGCAAGAATTGCATCAAACCGATTCATTTCTTTGCCGGAAGCGCGCATTTGGAAGAGGTTAAAAGACCAGAATCGAATCCCTGTATAATGTGTTAATTACATTTTCACCACAGATTCAGTTTTGGTATCATTAATGTCTTATTCACTCTAATACATACACATATAAGTGGAAATTCATAGTGGTAGAATACTAGATGCATTTGAAAGCTCGCGTTTCATTTTGTAACGTACGAGTGTGACGTCATATTTGCATTCGTGTACACATGGCTGCAGAATCTGATGGAGCCGTTCCACATTAGAGGTTCATTTGCGATTGGGTCGAAATATTTCTACAAAGTGTTTAGAGTTTATATATATATATCACAGAAATAGTAATTCACTCTTAAATGAACATAACTGCCCTAAGTGAAGAAATATTTAATATAAAGCACAGGAAATATCACTTATTTGGATACCCACTTCCGCCTCTACGCGGGGTTGAACTCACGACCTGCGAAACGAAATTTCCTAGCACCATGTAACCAGCGAGCCAGACCGCTCGACCATCTAGGCAAGTCAAAAACCTTGCTTTCGATGACGATGGAATTCTCGCCACGCTGTCACACGCTACACGGTCATTGAAATTGGGAATTGGGATACAGTTACTTAATGTCCATTTAAGAGTATCATACAAGATACACGTTGCATTTGAAATATTATATATATCGTGTTTTTAATTCATAGGTATTGCCACGCGATACAAGTACCTGAAAACTGTATTTGGTAGACGTTCCAAGATCATAAATAAACTGAAGTATGCTGGCAGTCAAGCAAACAACGCCTCCTGGGGATATACCTTCCTTACAAGGGTAACTGTAATGAAAGGCGATGATAAACAACAGTGTTCAATCTCACAACTCCCACAAAAATTACAAAATAAAGAGTTAACAAACACGGACCCCTCGACACACCAGATCAGGTGCCTAGTAGGAGTAAGCGTCCCCTGTCGTTCACATTCGCACTTAGCCCTATATCTTGATCAGGTAAACGGAGTAATATGTAGTCAAAATCAATGTGCCAAGAACGGACTAACAATCGGTATGAAACACGTCAGACACACAGCAAGGTTAAGGTGTCCCGCGTAAAGTTAAAACAAACATCATGCAATGTACCTCGGTGCACTTCACACTATATGACGTCACAATATAAAAGTACATCACGACGTACAGGTCTATAGTTTTCTTTGATAATTTATAAGTCTACTATTCCTATATATAGTATGTGCACGAAAGAATGTAAAGTAATCTTTAAATTACTTTGTGACTTTGAAATCGCCCCCGATGTGCATAGTCATTTGGAATAAAGAAAACCAACGCATGTACATATCGACTCGGCACAGGTGAAAGATGACGATATTTTATTTCGAGCAAGACATATTCCTAAAGGTGACTAGTTGCAGATTTAGGATTTTGATACGGAAGGTAGAATATTTTGCATCGTTTAGATACGATTTGGATGTGAATGTGGAAAATGCCCAACATTTGAGTTAAGATTATGGAAAATGCTATATTTGAGAGGATATTGTATCGATCCATATCACTTTTTAAATTTACCATTTCAATGTCAACATATCAAGCCCAAGCTGCAAATGATTTGAGTGCATCTTTCACATGTGCCGAGGTGATAAACAACTAAAAGTCTAGCGGATAAAAACTACGTACTTGTAGTTAAGCGAAGGATTTTCTCACGTGATACGATGTTTGTTTATGTATTGACAAACGATTTTTACTTTTAAAAATTCGACGTTTGGAAGAATTTTACTTTTATACGAATATGCTGTTATTACTTGTTATTTTACTCGGGACATCTTAAAGTTCATAAGAGACGGTTTTTAACCATACTTTTCTCTCTCCATAATTATAAACTTTGTTTCACAGACTCCTCAAAAATACTTTTTAAGATTAATGACGATATTAACTCGAAGAAATCGAAGTGCAAAGGTAGTCGGAATAGAAAATCGTTACCCGATTATCGTTCCTTATTTCCTGAATTTGTGACGTCATAAGAGACCACACTCAGATTTGCGAATCAAAACAAAAGCACATCCATAGACGATTTATTCACAGCTGGAGAAGTTTTTGAATGGGGAACCATAGTTCGTTACACAAGGATATAACTTTGAACTCATTATTAATGCAAATACCAGCCACATCGACGATTTTTCTTCAGAGGACGAACAAGATCGATCAAGGTCCTATTTATTCCAAATCGGTTGAAATAATACTGACTGGTTAATGATAAATGTATGATAATTTCAGAGTACATTCTCTGATGACAATAAAAGAAATATAGATAGTTATTACTTCCGCTTTTTTCAACCCCATGCAGACAAGCAGTATCCGTTGTTGTTTTTTCCAAAAGTTGAAGTAATTGAAGGTTGACTGACAGAAAAGGTGGGCACCCCCTCATCCCCCTTTGGTTTCATGTGCCCAAGTTCCACCCTGACTCGGATATATTCTATAGCCAGATCGGAATTTCCTTTGCACAAATCGCGAGCGCCGCATTTTGAATTCATTTTCATAGAATTTTTCCAAGAATCGTGTGCAGCTATTTTAGTTTAAGAGGTGAATTATATAATAATAAATATAAATGTCTACTTAACATTCTTTTACAATAAAATTTGCGACATTAAGGCCTATTTGAAGAATAATTTAATTAATTTTTTGTTTTAAATTTTGCCCCCAATAAGGTAACCAACGTGCAAATTAGTGCTTCATTTAAAAAAATCATCACCCAACTCTTGCATGACGGTAAAAATCGGTTTATTTCATCTGATATAAAAACTTGTAGTTTCATGATCGCTCCACCATTTGCTTTGAACATTCTTTTTAAACAGAAAAGAGGGGGGGGGGTGTCTGATAATGCAACTTTCAACTTACACATGTGTAAAGTTAGACATATTCATCTTCAATTTATTTACTTATCTACAGAGAAAAATATTCTGATCAGAAGAGCTTCACATGACTATTTCAGAGTCAAATTTCATTTCAAAACAAATCAGATCATGTTCAGATACTAAATTATGAATATCTGTACTACCGTCATTATACAGTCAACGTTTAGTTTTGTAGGATTTTCTCGTCTTCGCCGTGCTTGCAGTTGGTCTGTAGTCGAAAATAGTTAGAACTGCATCTTCTTGAAGATTTAATTTCATAAATCCATTAGTTTTTGCCAAAGTAGAGTGTATACAATAACGAAACTGATCCTCATCAACCCCCGTAATCATGTAAAATGATCGTGAAACAACTTCGAGTTCTGTGTTCTCGGTGTAGATTTCACACCCAAGTCTTTCTGAACGTTGGATCATTTAGACAAAAGTATATAGAATTACCCGATTTGCTACATTACAGTTGAATGTAAGCACATTGAACATTTTGACGGCTAAAACCCGCAGTTATTAGTATAAACAAATACACATTTGCGTCAGGTTGGTCTCTTTTGACGTCATAAAGCAAGGGAGATAAGTCATCTTCCTATTTTGATACTTCACACCATAGCAACATTTGACGATCTGTAGAGTCTGTTACCTTACGATTTTTTCTGAATGACTTATTTACATATATTAAGTAATTAAAGAAGAACACATTTTCGTGCAAAACATTTTTTTAAAATTGTCTCCTATGACCTTTAACCCCGCTGTGCAGCATTTGACCCAATGATAGGTTATATGGGCAAGCTGGATCATTATAACAACCATAGAATTTACGAAATGGTGGCTTTAACTGTTGAAACCCCTGTTGAAACATCAACTTGTTTATCAGTAGTCTTCATCGATTTAAAACTGTTCATACACCGAACAAGCTCCTGCGTATTGAATCAGTTGAGAGATATAAAGACCATATGCAAGTGATAATGGAATATTGCTACAAAAATATGGGAACTTGACGATGGAAAAGCTGAAATCATCCCGCTTATCGTAAATTTGAGTTGTTAGTTTGCCGTCAATATCCATTTTCAATAAAACATCTAAGTATGAAGCAGATGTGGAGGCACCCGTGGTGTCTTTTATCTCCAGTTCATAGGGATACACATATATCGAATCGACATATGCATGAAAATGATTATTGTTAATAGATAAAACGTCGTCGATATATCTAAACGTCGAGTTGAAGGCCACAACAAGAGATTATTTTTCTTGTCATGTACAAGCTTTTGAATAAACTCTGATTCTTATGAATATAACACAGGTCAGCTAACAAAGGAGCACAATTCGTGCCCATGGGAATTCCAATAGACTGTTGGAAGACCTGATCACCAAAGACTAAGAAGAAATTGTTATTGATGAGCTATTTTCTATTTCAACTTCAGGGTACTTGTGTGTGGGATCAGAGTGGTGTTTAACAAAGTAATGACCGATCACTAGATACGAATATTTCTTTTGTCCATCTCTGTTGAAGAAGCAACTGTCTGTGATGTCAAAAAGTCTAGTCTTTAATTTATCGTGAGGAATGGTCGCCTAAAGAGTTGAAAACTCATACGTTTTGATGTTGTTGATTTTAGAAAGGTTTTGCTATTTCAAATTTCCTAAAAGTTTTTTTTTTTTAGAATCCTGATTTGATTCACACCACGTCTGGCATATGTAGTCGCACAGTACGTTTGAAGTTTCTCCTTCACAGCTGTTAATATTTTCGTGGGGAACAAAGATAGGAGTTTGGTAGATTATTTACTCGATCCAGCAATCGAGTTTAGGAATCCAGTATAGGTAATTTATATCCATACATCGCATTGACTGGGATATTAAATGTGTCTAAAACTGAAAAATGGTTTCAAAGAATCTTATTCTTTCAAAGGGCAGTTGGAGTTTAAGTACAATTACCAAATGTGATAGTAAAATACAGAATGGGCCTTACAAAAAAGACAATGTTGTTACAAGTTTTGTCAGCTGGAACCAAAGTATATTCCTCGTGTAACCTATCTAATTCTTTGATCACTTCTGGTTTACTGTACACACAAGTATATCTTGTAAGTACTTTTGTTTTGATGAGTCTAATGTGGGATTTTGGTATTCCTCTTAAACTGTTAATCCATTCTGACATGTTCTTCATTTTCAAATTTAGCCCATCGCCTGCAATAATCTTCGACAGAATTCATAACACAGATGAAGTTGTAATATAAAATAACTTATAATGAGGTACCCTTAGTATTTATAGAAAAACCCATCGTAAATAAGACATGAGATGTATCTGTATACATGTACTTACCTGGACCGTTTTGATGGCCTTCCATCACAAGCGTCTCGAATGTTGCTGAAAGGATCGGCACCGTCTTTTATCTCAGAAGGGTTCATTGTCAACAATGTTATGTTTTCTGTTTCTTTTATTTTGCATGCGATTTCTTGGGCTTTACTGCTACATCCATCTAATAATGGGTTAAATTTTTAGTTTTATTCAAAACTGCATTTTGTTAACATATAATACAGTGCATAAGCATATCTAAAACTAGAGTTGAACGATACATGTAACTGAAAATTAGGAAACTCATTAGTAATTGAACTTATCATACTACAACGAACTTCTAAAGAGTAGAAGAAGACCCCTCTTTTTTCAGGTCAAGGGTCAATTTACTGTGGGCATACAGGAATATATTGTCAGCTTGATATATCGAGAACCCATTGCTTGATAGACATTAAACTTAGTATACTAGTATAACCATAACCGTAAATGATAGGAGGATGAAACCTTTTCTAAAACATAGAGGGTAATTAGTAGAAGCGAAGAATTTAAAATGAAGAGATTCGGTGTCCCCTAAAGGGAGTTAATGCCTCTTTATGTTTTGCGATTTATTCGTAAAACATGTCGAACTTGAGAACGGTTTGTCGTAGAGACATGGGACCAACTGGAATAGGATCGGTGACCTTTGACCTTGAAAATTAGGTCAAGGTCAAGGTCATCAGAAAAGAGGAAAAAATAGCACTTTTTATACTCTCTTTCCTGCTTAAGATAGCGTTGAAATATTATATGGGTAAGTATTGACTTCTTGATTGGTTTTGATAGTATGCATTACAACTTTGAACTTTGACCCTTTTGTGAATTTCGGAGACTCGCGTCGCAAACATTGTTATCGCTACTCCTACTTAACGGAAAGTCATAGAGACACGAAACCTTCGCTAATGAATTCACAGTAAAACCCTCTTTTAAAGAAAAAATAATCAAAGGGATACGAAACCCTTAAGCATAGTTATTGCCCCTGAAAGTCTCCAATATCATTATCTAAGCCTATAACTTTTATATTAATATCGATGAAAACATGGGACCACTTGCATTAAGACCGATGACCTTTGACCTTCAAAATGAGGTCAAAGGTCAAGGTCATCATCAAAATTATTTTTTTTCCATTTTCAAGGTCTTTCAAAGTATTTTTAGCATTGAGAAACTAACGGAAAGTAACCGAAAACCCCTAAACAAATCATTGCCCCTGAATGTCTTGATTAACGTTTTTAAGCTGATAGCTTTTACATTAATATAGATAGAGACATAGGATCACTTGCATTAAGAGCGATTACCTTTGACCTTTAAAATGAGATCAAGGTCAAGGTCATCGTAAACATTATATTTAAGTTTTTATTATTTTAAATTATTATTAAATTTTCAAGGTCGTTTTGAGTTTCGTACATCATCTTAAATATCTTTTTTTAAATCATTGTAGGTGGAAAGCCCTCTAATTGTTCGCGAACAATTAGGATTACTAGTTATTATGGTCTTCCGTCTTCATCGGAAGACCCTTCTATTATTCTATTGTTGATTTTTCACTTTTCTTATTAGGGTCTTCCGTCTTCAGCGGAAGAACCTTCTATTATTCTATTGTTGATTTTTCACTTTTCTTTTTATTAAGGTCTTCCGTTTCAGACGGAAGGCCTTATAGTGATTGTACTGTTTATTATTATTAAGGTCTTCCGTTCTTCACGGAAGACCTTATAGTGATTCTACTGTTTCTTCTACAAACATATTATACAAAAGAGGCCCATGGCCCACATCGCTCACCTGAGTCACCTTGGCCCATATTTCAAGATTTTCCCAATATATTCACATCCATATTGTGATCCAACACGCCGCAGGAGGCATGATGTTTATATATTTGAATCTGTATTACGTCATAAAGCTTTCATGTCAATGTAAACTTTTCAGGCCCAGTAGTACGTAAGAAGATTTTTAAAGATTTTCACTAATTTGTATCTAAAGGTTTGATCCCTTTTTGCGGTCCACCCTACCCTCGGGGTCCGTTATGTTTACAAACTTGAATCTGCATTATGTCAGGAAGCTTTTATGTAAATGTAAACTTCTCTGGCCCAATGGATCTTAAGAAGAATTTTTTTAAAGACTTTCCCTATATATTTCTATGTAAAACTTTGATCCCCTAAAAAATAGTTGCGTACCCCTCTTCCGATATACGTGGTTCTTTGGTTTCTGTAAAAGTTTGGTGGACGTCTATTTCTACTATACCCTTGGTTATTTTCATTTTGTCCGCTATTGTCCTGATTCCGCCTGTTTATAGCTTTGTGATGCTTAGGAATCTGTCGATATTGCGGAATAGCACTACGAGAGATTTGATTTTTGGATTTAGAATTCTCGTATTGATTCTTATTTGTATTTTTTCGTTTTCCCCAAAATGAATTTATTCCTTTAGAAAATGATGGCCCAGGTGTAATCATTTTTTAGGAGGAGGCAAAATGAGCCAAGACCAGAGATACAAGAACCAAATACCACGGTTATCAACAACAGCAATTCAAGGGATACACCCAGGAATATAATTAAGACAGAACCAAAAGTATTTAATCTTTCTGATAGACAACTAACGGATTCCGAAATAAAACTACTGTCTAAGGGTCTAAAATACACCCCTACACCTCATGTCAATAATCAAGAGCTTAAAACGGATGTTAAAGCCTATACTCGGCGACTCAGATTATATGAATATTTTCATGAAAGTGAGACCAGTGAATCTGAATCCGAGTCTACAGAGGCAGAGCCAACAAACCTTGTAAGAAATAAATCAAAGTTCAATCCAAAACGAGGAAGAAATAGAACTTTGGATGCCGTTTGCGACACATTAGAAAATATTCATTTTCCAAACAAACCCAGGAATATTAAATCTAATCTCTCTACAGAAGAGGAAAATGCTCTTAAAAACCTCCGTGATGACCCAACTATCATTATCAAAGAGGCCGATAAAGGAGGTGGAGTTGTCTTAATGAATAAGGATTTCTACAAAAATAAAATTTTACAAATGTTACAAGACAACAATTTTTATGATAGACTACATAATTGTCATGAGAAGAAAACCATTACAAAAATTAAAAATCTAGTATATGGACCACTATCGGAAGGTTTAACAGATAAAGAACAGGACTACCTGACAAACTTTGAATTCCGAGAGAGTCAATTCTATGGTTTACCTAAAGTTCACAAGTCTAAAATTATTAAGGATGCCATAGCAAATCAAAATAGTGTATGTATTACTTGTCTGGATCCAGCGGACTTATCCTTCAGACCCATAGTAGGAGGACCAAACTGTTCAACGCAGAGACTGAGTCATTTATTGGATATACTTTTAAAATCATATTGCCAAAAAGTACCCAGCTTTGTAAGAGACGATCTGGATTTTATAAATCATTTACCTACTCAGGTCACCTCCAACACTAAACTTGTCACTCTGGATGTTATTAGTTTATATACTAATATTCCTACAGAATTAGGATTGGAAGCGGTAAAATTCTGGATGGAAAACTATCCCGATGTACTTAATGACAGATTCCAACAGGATTTTATTTTAGAAGCACTAAAATTAGTTCTAGACAACAACTCGTTTGCTTTTTCCGACCATCATTACCTCCAAACTAAGGGAACTGCAATGGGGACAAACGTCGCACCTACCTATGCAACATTAACCCTAGGTTATCTAGAACATTAGTTACATGATCAACTATGTACGTTGTGGGGGGCAGAATTTGCAAATAATATACAGTCTAAATGGAAGAGATATTTAGATGATTGTTTTATCTTGTGGGATGATGGTGTCGATAAGTTATCGGAGTTTTACGATCTACTAAACCAACTGAACTCGGATATCAAATTCACGATGGAAACAGATGATACGCAAATGCCATTTCTTGACGTTCTTATATTAAAAGAAAATACCAGCTTAAATACGGATATTTATTATAAGCCCACAGATACCCACCAATACCTGCATTTCGGATCGTGCCATCCCCACCATACTAAAACAGTTATACCATATAATCTCACAAGAAGGATTTGTACCATGATACGAGGGATATCCGCTTGGAGGAATTAAAATTGTATTTATTACGCGGGTATGTTAAGGCAGGTCATGCTTCATTTATGCACGTAAACTGCATCATTTTTAAAATCGGTCTTACACAGAGAGGGAGCTACTAACTCTTAAAAACTATTTTGGTTGTTTAAATGAGAACATTTTGTATCATAACAACATGACAAACATGCGCTTCCGTATGACGTCATTGCATGACTGTTATAAATAGATCATGGAGGTACCTTAATAGAAAATGTAAAAGTAACACATTATCCCAAGATTTAAATATTGGTCTAACTGGCGATAATGACGGTAAAACACCCATTGTATATCAGAATTACTGATAGAATCCTACCACTTTCAATAAGAAATAATTATTGAACATTTAAACACGAAACCATCTAGCCCATGTTTTACATTTTGCACGGATGGCTGATGCTATGCAGTTTTCTTTAAAAGTTTTTTTAACAGACGATTCTATCAGTAATTGTCGTGTACATTAGTTTATGACCTTTCAAACGGTGTATAAAAAGTCTCTAAAAGTATGCGGCCTAATGTGCTACTTTTGCAGTTTTATTTCAGTCTGTGACAGAGGAAAATCGGATCAACATGCTAAATGGAATGTTTTCTCCGTTAAACAAAATTGTCAATGAAAGATAACAACATACCTTCTTAATATCAATAAATTCTCAGCGTTTGACATATATATCCCATGTTATATATTTCAAATACTCCACATTTTGTCGATATTTGCATGGCACATATAAACAAATTCCTTGCATGTGTCAACGTCACTCGATGTATAGTCATGACGTCATCAGTTTACTTTCATTGGATCTTAGTAGCTGCATGGTTTATTTTATGCATAAATAAAACTTAAATAAAAAATAAAATCGGAATTTAATATATACTTAGTGATATACTGATTTCAATTATGACGTCACATTGTTTCGCGGATTTTATCTCAGTAAAAATGTTTATGAATTAAATTAGCTACTTAGGGAAGATGAACAAACAAAAGGCATATACAAGAACTGTCGTTTTATTAGCAGTAAACGCCAGCCCAAAAATCTTAAGAGAATACTTTGTTCCTCCCAATTAGATGACCATACTTATACAGTGTCAAAGTGTACGGACCCTCGATGCGGTACATGTGACTACATTACAGAAGGGACCAGTTATAATTTTAACGGACGAGAATTTAAAGTTAATGCTAACATGTCATGCGATACAAAGGATGTCATATACGCCATCACATGTCCTGGATGCAAGGAATATTACATTGGTGAAACTGGCAACACTCTCCGTGCCCGTGTACGTGTACATAAGCAGCACATCAGTACACCTGAATACAGACAAATCCAGTTAAGTGCACACCTGGAAACGTGTGGTAAAAAACGATTTAACATTTTCCCATTTTATAAACTCAGATGTGCCAGTGCTATTCAGAGACGGGAAAAAGAAAAACATTTCATTGCTATTGTAAAGCCAAAACTTAATAGTCTTTTATAATTGCCTATGATTTTCCCGTACTTTTTCCAGATCATTGTTGTACAATATCCATGACGTCACAATATAGACATTTAACGTTCCGCTTACTTTGACGTCATAATCACTGTTACTATGATACTGCTATGTATACATTTTTGTAAACCTTCTGAAGATGTAATGAAAGCGCTAAAGCTTTACGGAGGATTTCTGTGTTTTCTTTTCATATTTTTTAAATATTAGTATCCGATTACTGAGACTCTATTTCAATTTTGGATATATATAGGATGTACATCAATTTATACCATGGAAATAGCAATATATATATATATATATATATATATATATATATATATATATATATATATATTGCTATTTCCATGGTATAAATTGATGTACATCCTAAGGAGTAGATAACCTCTATTGATTTTTAGGTCACATGGTTAAAGGTCAATCCACTCTGGACGTAGAAATGTATTGTCCGTTGCATATCTTCAATTGTTTTGTCATTACTATCAATTAAATAATACATGTGTGTAACCCTTTAAAATTTTGCGAGGACATATACGATTTTCAAACATTTCTTGTTATTTCTACTGATTCCCTTTAAATCGTTACTTTGTAAACGCCAGGGTGCCAAATGATTGTTAGGAAATGCATTTATTTACAAATTCGAATACATTTCTTTCTTCTTACTCTATTTCTATTTAGAATGATATGATTATCTGTAAATTAAACAGAGAAAATGGACAAAGAATGAAGGAGTTACGTTCATTTTCTGAAAACATTTTTGTCCTTCTGATGGTATTATTATGTTCCCCAAACAAAGTTTGGGAACATATTGTTTTTACTTTGTTTCTTCTTCTTATTATTATTATTATTACGGACCTTATAGTGATTCTACTGTTTATTATTAAGGTCTTCCGTTCCAGACGGAAGACCTTATAGTGATTCTACTGTTTATTATTAAGGTCTTCCGTTCCAGACGGAAGACCTTATAGTGATTCTACTGTTTTTTATTAGGGTCTTCCGTCTTCTATTATTATGTCTCCGAACACAAAGTGTCAGAGACATATTGTTTTTGCTCCGTTTCTTATTATTCTTATTTTTAAGGTCTTCCGTCTCAACGGAAGACCTTATGTTTCTTTTCCTCTATTATTATTATTATTGTTCTTTTTCTTACCGATTTTGTGCACGCGATTTTTCTAAAACGGCATGATAGATTTTCATGAAACTTTCAGGAAAGATGTAAAATAGGATTGTCTAGAAAGGTTTTTTTGGTTTTGCAAAAATCACTTTCGGTCGGAAGTTACGGCTGAATTTCCGTTTTTCAAATGACATTTTGTCCGGGCGTTTTCTCATAAACGGTTAAAGATTGAGACTTCAAACTTTCAGGGATGATAGATGGTGACTTGTAGCTATGCAATAGTGTATTATCATTGCCATCCGTCACTTCCGGCCGTCACCGGAAGTGAACAAAAGAAACGTCAAATTTCAAACTAATGCTTTTGACACAAAACTTGCATAGATTAACTAGATATCTTTCGGCGTTTCAGAAAATGTTAGACTTACCGGAAGTTTAACCAGCAACTTCCGGTTTTTAGAGAGAAACTTCGAAAAAATGGTCTTTCTTTGTCCTAGTATATCTCGTTTATTTATCAAACTTTTAATACGATATTTACAGATTTTAATGAAACTATCCATCTTAATAGAACCCTGTAACACTATTTCAAAATTCACTTCCGGTCACAAGTTACGGCCGAATTTCCGTTTTTCAAATGATATTTTGTCCGGGCGTTTTCTCATAAACAGTTAAAGATTGAGTCTTCAATCTTTCAGGGATGATAGATTATGAATTGTAGCTGTGCAATAAAGTATTATTTTTGCCATCCGTCACTTCTGGCCGTCACCGGAAGTGAACAAAAGAAACGTCAAATTTCAAAATTATGCTTTTGAAACAAAACTTATATAGGTTAGTTAGGTCTCTTTCGGCGTTTCAGAAAATGTTAGAATTACCGGAAGTTTAACCAGCAACTTCCGGTTTTTAGAGAAAAACTTCGGAAAAATGGTTTTTCTTTGCTGTCATATCTCTCGCTTATAAAGGAAGTGTTTTTGTGATTTTCAAATATATAATTGACATTATCCATCTTCAGAGTATAGTGAATTATTGTTGTTTTTTTCTTCTTCTAAATTCACTTCCGTTCGTTAAATATGTACGATTTCCGTTTTTTTTCTCTCCAAGTGTTTTCTCATAAATACTCAAAGATTGAGTCTTGAAGCTTTCAGGAAAGTTAGATAGTGACTTGTAGATGTGACATATGTGTTTCAACTTTCCTGCTGTCACTTCCGTCATCCACCGGAAGTACCATAAAAATATGTAATATTTCATTTTTTAAATTCCAATCCTCATAAAATTATTTAATAGAGTGTAATAAGTCATATCATTTCCACCGGAAGTTGGTTGTTCGAAACCGGAAGTTGGTTGTTCGAAACCGGAAGTTAGTTGTTCGAAACCGGAAGTTGTCCAAAAACTCAGTATTTTTTATGGAAATTTTTAGTGTGGGTTCCTACGTGGTTCAATTGGAATTTTTAGTCGTGTTATGGAGTACCGAGATACTTGAAAGTGAATGAAACAAAACCGAAATTGTTTACAATTGATAAATGATGTCTTACATGTATCTGTTTATTTCTTTCATGTATAGTCGTTCTTCACTAATTCACTAATTGAATTCTTCCAGTCAACATCCTATCTCGTCAGAAATTGGACGGAAGACCTATTCGTTGCTCGCAACGAGATAATTTCTAGTCTTCTTCTTCTTTTTATTCCTCTTCTTTCCAGAGAAATTTGTCCGCTCGATTTTATGAAAGTGTTTCGACAGATCCACTTCAAACTTTGTGAGCTGATAGGGGGTGATGAGGAGGGGTGCAATCAACTTTCGAAATTTTCAAAATGGCCGCCGTTTCAAAATAGCGGCCAAAAACGTCAAAAAATCAAGGTTGTCGGATTTCAACCAAATTTTATTTCTAGGTTAATTTGGTGACCCCGAGTTTATTCCCAGCCTCAAAAAAGAAATTTGAGCCGCCACTTTCAAAATGGCCGCCATATACCAAAATATTTGAAAATGTTAAAATCTCTACAACATTTGGTTTCTGGGGGTAATTGGAGGGTCCACAGTTCATTTCTAGCATCAGTATTTCCTTCCAATCTATTTTCAAATGTTTCAAAATGGCCGCCATGGAAGAAAATGGCGGCCAAAAATCAAGTCCGTCGGATTTCAACCAAACTTAGTTTCTAGGGTTTTTTGAGGATCTTGATTGTATATCTGGCATCAAAAACCATTTCTGACATGGGGAGGTGTTCGGAGACATTTGTGTTGGCATCCCAACACAGTTATAGCTCGTTATTCTTATTTTCTTCTTATTTTTCCTTTTCTTTAGTGAGAAATTTGTCCGCTCGATTATTTGAAAGTGCTTCCACAGATCCACTTCAAACTTTGTGAACTGATAGGGGGTCATTAGGAGGGGTGCAATCAACTTTTCAAATGTTCAAAATGGCCGCCGTTTCAAAATGGGGGCCAAAAAATGTCAAAACTCAAGGTTGTCGGATTTCAACCAAATTCTACTTTTAGGGTAATTTGGTGACCCCAAGTCAATTTCCACCATTAAAATTTTTTTTCAGGCCGCCATTTTCAAAATGGCCGCCATATACCGAAATATTTGAAAGTGTTAAAATCTCTACAACGTTTGGGTTATAGGGTAAATTGATGGTCCACAATTCATTTCTAGCATCAGTATTTCCTTCCAATTAATTTTCAAATGTTTCAAAATGGCCGCCATGGAAGAAAATGGCGGCCAAAAATCGAGTCCTTCGGATTTCAACCAAATTTATTTTTAAGGGTTTTTTGAGGATCTTGAGTGCATATCTGGCATCAAAAACAATTTCTGACATAGGGAGGTGTTCGGAGACATTTGTGTTGGCATCCCAACACAGTTATAGCTTGTTATTATTATTTTCTTCTTCTTATTTTTCCTCTTCTTTAGTGAGAAATTTTTCCGCACGATTATATGAAACTGCTTCGACTGATCTACTTCAAACTTTTTGAGCCGATAGGGGGTCATGAGGAAGGGTGCAATCAACTTTCCAAATTTTCAAAATGGCCGTCGTTTCAAAATGGTGGCCAAAAACGTCAAAAAATCAAAGTTGTCGAATTTCCACCAAATTTTATTTCTAGGGTGATATTGTGATCCCCGAGTCCATATCCACCATCAAATTTTTTTTTTGAGCCGCCATTTTCAAAATGGCCGCCATATACCGAAATATTTCAAAGTGTTAAAATCTCTACAACATTTGGGTTCTGGGGGAAATGGAGGGTCCACAGTTCATTTTTAGCATCAGTATTTCCTTCCTATCTATTTTCAAATTTTTCAAAATGGCTGCCATAGAAGAAAATGGCGGCCAAAAATCAAATCCGTCGGACTTCAACCAAATTTAGTTTCTAGGGTTTTGGAGGATCCTGAGTGGCATCAAAAACCGTTTCTGACATGGGGAGGTGTTCGGAGACATTTGTGTTGGCATCCCAACACAGTTATAGCTCGTTCTATTGTTGATTTTTCACTTTTCTTTTTATTATTTTTATTCTTTTTTTTTCCTTACCGATTTTGTGCAGAGCATTTCTCAGAGATGGCTCGATCGATTTGCTTCAAATTTTCTGGGGTAATGCGTTTTCACCTGAAGTTTATATATCCATTGATATATATATATATCCATTTCAATTTTTGAAAATTTACTTCCAGTTGCAAGTTACGTCCGATTTTCCGTTTTTAAAATGACATTTTGTCCAGACGTTTTTTCATAAACGGTGAAAGATTGAGTCTTGAAACTTTCAGGGATGATAGATGGCAACCTGTACCTCTGTAATAAGGTTTATCAATGCGATCCGTCACTTCCGGTCGTCACCGGAACTGAAGAGAAGAAACGTCAAATCACAAATTTCTGTTTTTGAAACAAATCTTGCATAGATTAATAAAGTCTCTTTCGGCGTTTCAGAATATGTTAGACTTACCGGAAGTTAACCAGCAACTTCCGGCTTTTAGAGAAAAACTTCGAAAAATTGGTTTTTGTTTGTCTTCGTATATCTCGCTTATTGATCAAGTTTTTAATACGATATTTACAGATATTATTGACAATATCTATCTCTAGGGAACCTTTTGATATTATTTCAAAATTCACTTCCGGTCGCGAATTACGGTCGAATTTCCGTTTTGCAAATGACATTTTGTTCGGGCGTTTTCTCATAAACGGTTAAAAATTGAATCATGAAACTTTCAGGGATGATAGATGGTGACTTGTAGCTCTGTAATAAGGTTTATCATTACCATCCGTCACTTCCGGCCGTCACTGGAAGTGAAAAAAAGAAATGTCAAATTTCAAAATTTTGCTTTTGAAACAAACCTCGCATAGATTTATAAGGTCTGTTTTGGCGTTTCAGAAAATGTTAGACTCGTCGGAAGTTTAACCAGCAACTTCCGGTTTTTAAAGAAAAACCGTTTTTTTTTGTTCGCGTATACTTCGCCTATTGAGCATCTTTTTAATACGATATTTACAGATATCATTGACATTATCCATGTCTAAGATATCCTTTAATACTAATTCAAAATTCAGGTTAGGGCAGAATTTCCGCTCTTCAAAGGAGGTTTTCTCATAAATGATTTACGATTGAGTCTTGAAACTTTCAGGAATGATAGATATTGACGTTTAACTTTGTAATAAGGTTTATCATTGTCATCCGTGACATCCAGTCGTCACCGGAAGTGAACAAAAGAAACAACAAATTTCAAAGTTATACTTTTGAAACAAAACTTGCATTGATTAATTAGGTCACTTTCGGAGTTTCAGAAAATGCTGAACTTACCGGAAGTTTAACCAGCAACTTCCGGTTTTTAGAGAAAAACTTCGAAGAATTGGTCTTTCTTTGCTATCCTATCTCTCGCTTATAAATCAAGTGTTTGATATGATTTTCACATATATAATTGACATTATCCATCTTTAGAGTATAGTGAATTATTATTTTATTTTTTTTTGAAAATTCACTTCCGTTCGTTAAATATCTACGATTTCTGGGTATTTTTCTCCAAGCGTTTTCTCATAAATAATCAAAGATTGAGTCTTAAAACTTTCAGGAATGTTAGATGGTGACTTGTAGATGTGACATACGTGTTTCATTTTTCTTGCCGTCACTTCCGTCATCCAGCGGAAGTACCATAACTATATGTAATTTTTCATTTTTTGAAATTCTAATGCTCATTACATTATTTAAAAGGGTGTAATAAGTCATACCATTTCCACCGGAAGTTGGTTGTTTGAAACAGGAAGTTGTCCAAAAAACTCAGTATTTTTTATGCAAATTTTTAGTGTAGTTTCCTACGCGGTCCACTTGGAATTTTTAGTCGTTTTATGGACTCCCGAGATACTCGAAAGTGAATAAAACAAAACCGAAATTGTTTATAATTGATAAATCACGTCTTACATATACATGTTTATTTCTTTCATGTATAGTCGTTCTTCACTAATTGAATTATCCCAGTCAAGATCCTATCTCGTCAGAAATTGGACGGAAGACCTATTTGTTGCTCGCAACGAGAGCATTTCTAGTTATTATTATTTCTTTTTTCCCTTGATTTCTCACAGATGGCTGGATAGATTTCTTGAAATTTTCAGGGATGATAGAGAATGAAAATACCTCGAACAGCTTTTTTCATTTTTTCAAAATTCACTTTCGATCGGCAAATATGGCTTATTAGCTGTTTTCGTTGTGCAGCGTTTTTCTCAGAAACGGTAAACGATAGGGTCACCAAATTTTCAGAGTTAATACATCTCACTTTGTAGGCATGCAGTTGGGGGTTCAGAATGTCGGCCGTCACTTCCGGTCGTCACCAGAAGTGATAAAATGAATCGAAAAATTAAAGTTGTAGTTGTTGAATCGAAACCTATACCACTTTATCAGGTGTCTTTTGGAGTATTGAAAACCGTTGACCCCACCGGAAGTCGAAATGTCCACTTCCGGTAATTAAGGAAAAACTTTTCAAATTCTCCTTTTTCAATTCCTTAAATCTCGTTCACTAAACAAGTGTTTGACTTGTATTTAACATATATTGTAGACACTATAAATGTCTAGAGTACTGTCAAATATTGTTCGAAAATTTACTTCCGGTCGGGATATAGGGGTTGGACAAATTCAAACTTTGTTTTTTCAGCTTCTCAATAACGAATATATATAGACGCTTGAAACTTGTAGGGTTGATCAACTAGCATTAGTCCATTGTACACATACTTTCGATTTTTTCATTTGTCACTTCCGCTCTATACCGGAAGTATTTGGAAAAAAAATGACGATTTTCCGATTTCTTCGAGTGATTTCTCAGAGATGGCGGGGTAGATTTTCTTGAAATTTTCAGGACTAATGTCTTATGAAATGACTTTGCTGTGGTTATTTTTTTGTTTTTCAAAAATTCACTTCTGGTAGGAAAATATGGCCGATTTTCTGTTTCTCAAACGAGATTTTTTCCAGCATTTTTCTTGGAAAGGGTAAAAGATAGGTTCATCAAATATTTAGGAATGATCAATCTCTGTAAGCATGCAATAGGGGGTTGAGCATGTCGACCGTCACATTCTGTCGTCACCGGAAGTGACTGAAATAATCGTAAATTTCAAACTTTTTCTTTTAAATTGAAACCTATACTAGTTTATTAAGTCTATTTCAAAGTGTCAAAAGAATATTGACCCCGTCGGTAGTCAAAACGACTACTTCCGGTTTCTTGATAAAATACTTTTTTACTTTTCGTCTCTTTGTCCCCATAAATCTCGCTTATATTTGAATTGTTTGATATGATTTTCACATGTCTTAAGAATAGTATGAACTTCTAGAGTTTTGACAATTTTGTTTTTCAAAATTGACTTCCGGTCGGTAGTTACCTACTACTTTTTCTTTCTTTAGTTTACTTCTTTTTGTTGAGAACTCTTTCAGATAGAGACGTGAAATTTACAGGGAATATAGACAGTCGCTGTCATTTGTAGGAAAACACATCTTAATAGTACTTCCGGTCGTCACCGGAAGTTACAAGAAATGAGTAAAAAATTCGATAATACACTTCTCATTTATTGTTAAAGTACATTCTCTGATATATTTGAATGGTTTTCGTAGGATCAGAAAACTCTTTACCGGAAGTGAACAAACGGAAGACCTACTCATTACTAGTAATGCGTGTCTAGTTATTATTATTATTATTATTAATTTTGTTTTCTCCTTGATTTCTCAGATATGGCTGGATTTCCTTGAAATTTTCAGGGATGATAGAGAATAAGAATACCTCGAACAACTCTTTTCATTTCTTCAAAATTCACTTCCGGTCGTCAGATATGTCCAATTTCCGGTTTGTGTTTTTTTTTTTAGAAAAAATCTTGTCAGCGGGAGATATCGGAAACGGTTAAAGATTAAGGCACTAAACTTTCAGGAATGATAGATCATGACAAGTAGGTTTAAAGAATATGGTTAACTCCGTAAGCCGTCACTTCCGGTCGTCACCGGAAGTGATCAAAGAAATCCAAAATTTCAGATTTTTTCTTTTGACTCAAAACGAACATTAGTTTATTGCTTTATTCTTGTTGTTTTGAAATATGTTGATCCTACCGGAAGAAAAAACGGCAACTTCCTGTTTTAAGAGAAAAACTGGAAAAATTGAGTTTTTGACTTTGCCTTAAATCTCGCTTGTATATGGAATATTACAAATGATTTTCTTGTATATTATAGACATTGCAAATACCTAGAATAACGTAAAATATTTTGGTGAAATCTACTTCCGGTCGCGAGATTTGCAGTCTTCAAAATGAGAATTTGTTCAAGCAAATGTGAACGACTGAAGTCTCAAGTTTTCAGCAGTGATAGTCAGTCATCAGTGTGTTTGCATCATATGAGAATCGTACGTAGCCGTCACTTTCGGTCGTGACAGGAAGCGATATAAAAAATGTCATTTTTTAAAGTTTTTTTTTTTGTTTTGACAGATATCGGGGCTAATATGGATGCTGATTAGGTCTTGCTCATGTAAAATATGTCCACCGGAAGTGCCGACCGAAAAATCGGAAGTTGTCTCAAACATGGGTATTTTTGTTGAAAGTTAAGAGTATGATTAGTTGAGAATTATTAAGGTGTAGAATGGAATATTTATTCGATTGGAGCTCTTCGATCTCGACAGGAAGTAGTATAACGGAAGACCTACTCATTACTAGTAATGAGTTTCTAGTTATTATTCTTTTTCTCCGGTACTATTTTGTCCCATAGTGTTCTCAGAAACTGCAAAAGGGATCGATATGAAATTTTCCAGGATAATAGTATAGCGTTTGTAGATGTGCATAACGATAGTCATTTTGTCTGCACGTGCATGCACGCACGCGCACGTGCACTGTAATTTTGGTACAAAAAATGGAAAATCAGAATATTAAAGGGATCGATATGAAACCTAAATAGGATGATAGTATATCATTTGTAGATATGAAAAATAATAGTTATTTTATCGTGCATTACAAAATTTGTACACTAACTTTGGAATCAGTCTAACTTTTTTGTTGTTCATCAAAATTGCTTGATATTCATATCATAGGTATATATTGAGACCCTTAAGTGCTTTGCATGGTCAAAATTACCAATTTGCACGTGGATGCACGTGCACTTCATTTTGATTGGATAATACTAAAACGTCTGTAACTATCTTATTTATGAAGCGAATGAAATGATATTCACAGCAAACGTAGACAATATGTGTATCTATATATTAGTGTAGCAAAAACTGCCAACGCGAATGCGCATGCGCGTGCATCGTTTTTCAAATGTTTAATTTTTAAAGGACGATAACAAACGTAACGGTCCCCGTTACAATTAAAACTAGTTGAATTTAAAATATCCTTAAATTCTGGAGATCAATAAAATGAGTATTGAATTCATACGAAATTTAAATACATGTGAAAAGGACTGTTGCATAAATTAGATTCTTCCAGAGTACCTGAGGCTGGAAGACAACACTGTCTGTTGATTCCCCCTCCACAAAGACCAGTTTTATACTCCCCGTCACACATTCGGTCATTCTCCTGACAAGTACCTCCTTCAGTAATGCATGCTTCATCACCAGCTTAAATGAAAGGAAAAAAACTACATATTCTTCTGATCTCATTAGAATTTTCAAACTATTAACCTTAATTTTACATTAACATTTTATAAGGATTTAAATATGTTGAAGTAAATATGCATGTATATTGATGATGTACACACAACACGTATTAATATTTTTGATATGTGATAAGAGAGTGAAAATATATGCATTAATGAAATAATTTAAACAATGGGTTTAAATACGATCATGTTTCAACATACTCTGACTTCTACTTATGATTTATTCTCTTGATCGTTAACAAGAGGCCCACAGGCATGATCGGTCACCTGAGTATTACATAAAATTCTACCACTCTTATCACTGTCAAGGGTAAAATAATGTTGTATGAAAGATTTTTCACGAGTTCAGATTGACTCCAAACGCAGATAAAGATGATAAAGATGTTTATTTAAATCATGGAATCATGAACACGATGAAAGTGGTAAACGTGGTAATCTACAAATATAATGAAATCAACTCACATACGTCCAACCGCGCTCAAAGTTTTAATGTGGAAATAATTTTACTAAATCAAATTATTTTAGTTAAATTGATATATAAAATAGTTTTTATTTAAAATAAAATCTTACCATGCAAGACAGCTTTGGAAATCTAGAAGATTTGTCAATGAGCTACTTATGTTCAGGTCCGTCTCTTGAGGTGTCGGGATTTTTAATGACAAAAACAGGTGCGTGATGTTAAAGTTAGCGCTAGACATACGCACTCACTCACAGAACTAGAAAAACAAGTCTAACACACTCTTACTCCCCCGGGCATTCCAATAATAGTAGTCACTATCAAAGGGAATTAACTCTCATACAAGGAATGAATGAAAGAATGAATGAACAAATGAATGAACGCACGTGAATTTGTCAATGAAATAAATATCAACTATGATAATGAATAATGACAATGATCAATCTCATAACTCCCATAAGCAATACGAAATAGAGAGTTGGGCAAACACAGACCCCTGGATATACCAGAGGTGTGATCAAGTGTCTAGGAGGAGTAATCATCCCCTGTCGACCGGTTACACCCGCCAAGAATCCTATATTTTGGTCAGATTAATGGAGCCATCCGTGGTCAAAATTCGTGTGCCAAGAACGGCTTAACAATCAGTATGAAACAAGTCAAACATCATTTGACCCAATGATAGGTTCTATTGGCAATCTAGATTGTTTTAACGACCATAGAGTTTACGAAATGCTGATTTTATACGAGATTGTTGAAACCCCTGCACAATCAACTTGTTTGTCAGTAGCCTGCCTTGATTTAAAAACCGATCATACTCAGAACAAGCTCTTGCGTATCGAATCAGTTGAGATATATAAACACCACATGCAGGTGACAATGGAATATTGCTACATAAAAATGGAAAGATGACGATGGAGAAGCTGAAATCATCCCGTTTATCATAAAGTTGAGTTGTTAGTTTGTCGTTAATATCTATTTTCAATAAAATATCTAAGTATGAAGCAGAAGTGGATGACACTGTGATGGTATTCAAGTTTGTTCTCAAATAAAAAAAAAAAACAATGAAGCACACAAATACCTACAATATACATGTACAACGAAACAAAAAACAATATAATGACACACAAAGCCTCTGGGCACTATATACCAGTTCAAAGGCGCCCAAGACTTTGTGACGTCAAAAGCCCATGAATTGGTAACGTCAAAGGAATATCGCAAAAAATGGATGTGCAAGAACACCTTTTGGGTAGAGGGGGGGGGGGCAGAAAATCGACTAATCTTGCTCTTGATTCGATAAAGATAAACTTGTGTTAACCTATCTGACAATGAACATGAGTCCCTCCGTGAGTCCAACCTCCAGCAGCCTTACAGGCGTCCATGAATGATTTCTCTTGTTTTTTATTTCTACCACCGGTAGGCTCTTTGTCCAACTGAAGATCAACTGCTTGTCCCAAATAATGTTTAGACTTATTTGTATGGCAGGCACCCGCAATGGCATTAACCTAAATAACATAATATATATATATATATATATATATATACACCTTATCTTCACCTTGCATATATATATTTAATACAAGTCTCTTTTTTGGAAGTAAAATATAATTTTAAAAAACTCTAAACACTTTGTAGTAATATTTCGACCGTGTTACCAGTCTTCTTCAGTCGTGTTTATCCCTCATAGCAACGTAACGCACGACTACACACACGAAAGTACTACAGAAAAAAGACGAAGCAGGGTCACCGTGTTCCCTTTGTGGTAGACTATTCTAAAGGGCTTATAAGCCCAATATTCATAAGATTTTTAAAAAACCGTCAATTTTTTTTTGGAAAATTCTGACTGCCTCAAAAACGTTTTTAAAGATATGCCCACAGTGGCTTTTAAAAGAGACAAAAATTCAAAAGACATTCTGAAACACAATTTTCTATTTTTTAGAAAAGAAACGTTTTGCAAGCCATATGGTGCTAAAAAGTGTACTTTATGTCAATATGTCATTAAAACCAATCAATTTGAGGACTGCAACGGTAACAAATATATCAAAAATTGTATCAATTGTAAATCCAGCAATGTAGTTTATGGAGTGTTTTGCAAGAAATGCAACACAATTGTATATGTGGGAAAAACTGGGTTAATCTTTATACCAAAGGCATGTTTTGAATTTGTCATTTATTAGACGAGAAACTGTTGACCCTGTTGCGATTCATTTCTATACGGATTATCATAGTATTGTCGATTATTCTGCAATAGGAATTGAAAAACTTTACAAAGATGACATTTATCGTCGCTTTAGAGAAAATTTATGGAAGAAACAATCAAATACTTATGTACCACACGGAATAAACAAAAAGGAACATTTTTGTCTTTAATAATTAATGTCTTGTAAGACTTGTATGCAAAGAACGTGTTATGATAACTGATTATAACAATATTGATGTATTTACGATTAACTACTTACTGTAATATTTCTTGTTTGTATTCACTTAAGCCAGTAGTTGACTGCTTTGTAAACAAACATTTCTAAAATTATGTTTCATTACTAATACCAAATATTTAATTGTACGCATAGTCATATTTTAGGATGTGTCCACGGGATCGGGTGAGTATTGTTCATTTCATTATTAGACTCTTACCTTTCTCAAATGTTTTTCGCACAATATCAACTTTGACCATTATAATACGAATGTGCTACACGAGCAGATGAAAACAACCCATGGTCTCGCGCGGAAGTGAGCGAAATGAAAGAGACGTATCCGGTAGTTAGTATTTATCGCGAATGCTAGTGCGCAATGTCGGCACTAAACAAACAAAGCGGAGACTTTGAAGGAAAAACTTCTTTATTTCTTTCTTACCGTTATAATAGACCAGTGAAAATGATGTACAACGATTAATCGCATAAATCTCACGAAGAATACAAAACTGAAAGTAGTGCAAACATAGATCCCTGGACACACCAGAAGTGAAATCAGGTAAGTAGGGCTATTCTATGCATGAATGAAATGTAAAACTGTCTTGACTAAATTAGCCTAGTAGTTTCACAATCCCATTACATTGAAATGATAATTGTATTTTCGTCCAACCCTCAACATAAAATCGGAAATTTTTATTCAATATTGACATATGCTTTAAATATAAGACATTGATTTGGGGGAGTGGACACCAACAAGGGGGTGTAGGCTAAAGTGTTAAGATGAAAATGGGAGGCGCGAGGGATGTAATCAAATTTATCAGTTATAGCCTAGCATGTATACCAGAACTAGTAAACGCACAGTTGGCTGAAATGAGAGGAATATGGACTTGTATAATTATGTGTATGTTTAATTTACTTGTTCAGAATGCAAAGTTGCAGTATGTATTCACATAGGCATTGCTCTGACATATTAATAGTGCATATTTTGCTCCTTTTTGTTCTTTCTTTTTATTATCATTTTTATAAACACTGCACATTGAAATGTTTTAGTAACCATGTATGCTGTATGCGCAAGAGGGCCCTAATTTGAAAAAAAAATCATATAGCGGATAACATTTATCCGTTATATGTCTATGGAATTCAGAGAAAAATCATACTAATTTCTTTTTTCTTTAAGTGGATTTATACATTATTTGTTTCTCCTAACTACTACTCCATGGCATAAATTGAGGATTCAGTCCCTGGTGTTAAGAGAGTAAGAAATTTTTATTAATGAAAGATAAATATATGCTGAAACCTCTTAAAAGATATATTGTTAGCTCACCTGAGCTGAAAGCTCAATAGAGCTATTTTAATAACCTTTTATCAGTCATCTGTCTGTCGACTTTTCATCTTCTCCAGAACCACTGGGCCAGGAAAGTTCAAATTTACATGACAGCTCTCTGACATAGTGCAGGTTCAATTTTGTTAAAATCATGGCCCTGAGGGTAGGGTGGGACACAGTAGGGGATAAAGGTTTTACATACAAGTATATAGGAAAAATCTTTTTAAAAATATATCTTGAGCTATTTAAGCTAGGGCTTTTATGTTTTATAGAATGCTGGACAACTCGCCCCCAAGACAACTCGCCCTCAAGACAACTCGCCCCCTCTTAGGACAACTCGCCCTCTCTCAGGACAAGTCGCCCCCTTCTCTTGAGACAACTCGCCCCCTTCTCTTGAGACAACTCGCCCCCAATATTATATATAAATATATTATCACATTTTATTTTTATTGTGTGTGTGTGTGTTATTTACACTTTTAACCCTATAAAGATACGTCTTTTTATTTCATACTTTAACACGAATAGTAAATTCTGATAGAATTATACACAGGTTTGATTATTGCATTTCAGAAAAAGTTATATTTTTCATAAATCAATTGGCAAGGAAAATTATACTTGCTGATCTTCAGGTAATTGATTAAATGTTTCCAATACTGAGAAAAGTTTGGGGTTTGGGGGTGGGGGTGAGTGGTTTTTTTTTCGATATAGTATACATAAGTGTAAAGGTGAAGCATGAATATTCTGATACATGTAATTATCTTTTAATGCGTTTCTCAACTAATTCCCGTTGAAAAATAATAAAATTCCCATTTTAGAAATTTTATAACGGCTTTGCTTTACTGATTCTTTTTACGCGGGGTGATATTTTTACGCGGCTATTTCAAAGTGGAAAGAACTCTGATGATGAGTACCTCATAACGTTTGAAGTAAATTTATAACAACTTGGGAGAAATCAAACAATTAGATTTAACAACAGGCGCAGATTATTAATAATTATAGTACATCAGCTGTAGACAAAGCTAATACTCTCCCTATACCAAACGCTAACTGGTTTCCGCTGAAATTATATATTTTACATGTAAATAAAAGTGATGATGAACTTACTGAACCCAAACACTGGATTTTCACTAAAATCTTTCGTCTTGCATAAAAAGACACGAAGTTCGGTGTTTACATGTATGTGAACACGTCTTATTGTCTGTGATGTATATACTATCTATAAGAAATTCATTAATATTTTGTTAAAACACCTCTTGGATTTAGACCAAAAATAACGAGCTATAACTGTGTTGGGATGCCAACACAAATGTCTCCGAACACCTCCCCATGTCAGAAATGCTTTTTGATGTGCACTCAGGATCCTCCAAAAACAATAGAAACTAAATTTGGTTGAAATCCGACGGACTTGATTTTTGGCCGCCATTTTGTTCAATGGCGGACATTTTGATACATTTGAAAATAGATTGGAAGGGAATACTGATGCTAAAAATGAACTGTGGACCCTCCATTTACCCCAGAACCCAAATGTTGTAGATATTTTAACACTTTGAAATATTTCGGTATATGGCGGCCATTTTGAAAATGGTGGCTCTAAAAAAAAATTTGATGGTGGAAATAGACTTGGGGTCACTAAAGTACCCTAGAAATGGAATTTGAATGAAATCCGACAACCTTGAGTTTTTGACGTTTTTTGGCCGCCATCTTGAAACGGCGGCCATTTTGAAAATGTGAAAATTTGATTGCACCCCTCCTAGTGACCCCCTATCAGCTCACAGAGTTTGAAGTGGATCTGTCGAAGCACTTTCACAAAATCGGTCGGACAAATTTCTCACTAAAGAAGAGGAATAATAAGAATAAGAAGAAAATAATAATAACGAGCTATAACTGTGTTGGGATGCCAACACAATTGTCTCCGAACAGCTCCCCATGTCCGAAATGGTTATTGATGCCAGACATGCACTCAGGATACTGAAAGAACTCTAGAAACTAAATTTGGCTGAAATCCGACGGACTTGATTTTTGGCCGCCATTTTCTTCAATGGCAGCCATTTTGAAAAATTTGAATATTGATTGGAAGGAAATACTGATGCTAGATATGAATTGTGGACCCTCAATTGACCCCAGAACCCTAATGTTGTAGAGATTTTAACACTTTGAAATATTTCAGTATATGGCGGTCATTTTGAAAATGGCGGCTCAAAAATAATTTTGATGGTGGAAATGGACTCGGGGTCACCAAATTACCCTAAAAATAGAATTTGGTTGAAATCCGACAACCTAGAGTTTTTGACGTTTTTTTGGCGGCCATCTTGAAACGGCGGCCATTTTGAAAACTTGAAAAGTTGATCGCACCCCTCCTAGTGACCCCCTATCAGCTCACAAAGTTTGAAGTGGATCATGGAAGCAAAGGGGCATTAGCTGTGAAAGTGATGGCAACCTTTTTACTCAAAATGTCTCAATGACATAGGAATATATATTAATGTCTAGTAAAAACATTTATTTTGTACAAAAACAAGAGAAACCTAATATAACGACGATAGATTGTCGCTTTTAGTGTACAGAAATACATAAGGAAGAATTATTATCTTGCAAGACAATAATTATTTAATTACCAAAATTCATGTGATATTCATACACATTAATGTGCCTGTTTTGAGGTTTAAAGGTGTTTGAAATAATTAAATACTGGTGTTATTACTGAAATATACATGTATGATATGGAGAAATTTTCATTTAATTCATTTTTGGTAACAAAATGACAGCTAATGCCCCTTTAAGAATAACTATCTTCAATGCACATCATAATAACCTTATTGTTTAGCTTTAAAGAATATTGGCTACAAGGAATCTTGATTATCAATATTAAACATATTTTTAATTTCTCTCAAGGAGTTCCTTATAAACAAACATAAAATTATGATTATAATATACATAGACCCTTGTGTCTTTCAATCTGTTAGACTGTTCCCTTTTATTGCTTTTCTTGAAAGTTGTGTTAAAAGAATTGGTGGTCTTGAAAAAGGTTGTTGTAGTGAACAGCAAAGGTCAACTGCTTTTAAGAAGTCTGTGTACCTAGTCACCAAGAGCAAGGATAGAGGTCGTGTGGTTCTGCATTTCACAGGGTCAGTTAAGGGACTAAAAGAATACAGTGTTAATGCCAATTATTTCCATGAATAATGAGAGACATCTCCCATCTCTTGTTAAAGTTTTCTACTTCAAAGATTTTGTGGGAGATGAGAAATACTGTATTTGATGCACAGAGACACAAAATTAAAAGTGGAGCTTGTTGGTCCTTAGTGACATCTTCCTTGCAGTATTTCATATGCCTTATAAAGCTTGCAAACACTAGTGTGGATAGAGCACGTGTACAGATGTTGTGTACACACCACTACCCTTCCACTGTCTACACACACACACACACACACACACACACACACACACACACACACACACATATATATATATATATATATATATATATATATATATGTTTTACCGCCGTCCCGTTCCAATTTGATATCCTTTACTCTCGGGCGCTTTAAATCAGAGACGGGACACTTTTAATTTTGATAAAGTTGATTTTCCTTTATATTCACATGCATAGTATGACTCAAGTCTCATATACTGACCGACAACCTCCAACCCCTTACGTTGTATTGTAGGACGAGTCCGTCCCCTTCATTACATGTATGATGTTGAAGTTTGGAATATAGATTGATTGGTTGATAGATTGATAGATAGATAGATTGATTGATTGATTGATGTTTTCCGCCACACTCAACAATTTTTCAGTTATATAGAACAGCTGTTATGAATTTTTGGTCCTTTTTTTTAAATTTTCGTTTGATAATCAAGAATTTTTAGACGATCGTGAGTTATTCTCTGCTCCCCCCCTTTCCCTTCAGAAAAAAAACACACTATGTGTCTGATGCTCTTAAGATTCTTATGTGCAACAAAAATGAAGTTCAGTAAAAATTTTGGCAACTTTCTTGCATATTGTAATGAAAAAAATAATCTGATATTAGCCTTAGATTGCAAAAATAATATATATGTCTCTGATATAAAGCCTACCAAAATACCGTGTATTGACGGTATGACGTCACAGTTGCAAAAGCGCGGTAAATTATAAAACTGATGTTTAGGAAAAAAATCATGACATCCACAGCAAAATCTTTACGCGATCAATCATTCAATTTCATGGTGCACGTAGTGGTTCCTTAATGTCGATATCGTTTCCCTTGCCTCTAATAGATTATCAAGTCTTAGATTATCATTTTCTTTCAAATTTCTTCAAATAAATATTCATAAACCGTTATTAATAACGTACTATATTAATCAATGAAAGAGAAGGTAAATAAAGTAAGTAGAATTGTAGAGTCAAATTATTTGATTCAAATAAATGCAATTTCGCTAGAATCAGATAAGAAAACGTCCATTCGTATTCACTTTAAAAAGAATTTGATGCAGGCCTATTTCTTGTCGCTGTAAACGATGTGGATTTTTAAAATTAGAGTTTACGTTAACTAAATTAATCTTTTGACGTTTCTCGCGATCCATATGTGAAGCGACGTTGATAATTGACTTACATTTAGAAATTTGTGCACAGCATATAAAGAAATTTACGTATATATCTGGAGATGGGCATATAGGAGGAGAAGGTAACAATTTACTCAACATCCCAGATCGAAACAAATATATGAACTTGAGGTGTATTACAACCCACCATCTACCCAAATTAAACGAACAAAAATTGCAGTCACCATTATCTATATTCTAAGACACATCAGCGTTTGTCCGCAGGTTGCATTTGAGACGTATAATATTAGTACAGTCCATACATGTGGCTTTGCTTTAACACAAAGGGGGGAGGGGGGTCGACAAGCAAAAACGAAGAAAGAAAAAAACCCACACTCACTGTTACTCTTGTTGGCATAAAGCGACTTAGTTTGTTGATTTCATGATATTTTTAAACTACATTTTCCATTGTATGCAAGGTGAAGATAACGAACAGTGATCAATCTCATAACTCCTATAAACAATACAAACACGGACCCCTGGACACACCAGAGGTGGGATCAGGTGCCTAGGAGTAAGCATCCCCTGTTGACCGGTCACACCCGCCGTGAGCCCTATATCCTGATTCTACATGAAAGGCATATTTGTCATAAAAAGTGGAAAAGATTGGTACCCAATCCCAAGTTCTATTTGCCGTAAGTATAATTCTTTGTAGTATATGTCATGCTCTGGTGATATTTGTAATTATATGACTCTGGCCCCCCATGTAATTATACATTTTCTTACAGAATTGAACAAATTCAATGATTTGCAGCTTTCCAGAAAACATCTTTTTAACATATAAAATCTTTCTGAAATTAAGACCAGTTAGGAAAGCAAGTTAACTTCAAGCAACAATTCATTTCTTATTTTATAAAGACCATTTCTAATTAGACGGTAAAAATTCTTGCAGAAATACATTGAATCTTTCAGCACCACACTGTTTCAGTCTGCTTGTACTTAATTGACTTCATTACTTTTGTATATGTGACAATTTCACTTCAATGTTTATATAAGAAAAAAAAACAACGTATCGTATGAGTTATATGAATTTGATATGGAATTATTTTTAAGTCCCCTGTAAACTGTCATCCACCACCAAAATACCTCACTGTTTGAACGAATCAAAATTCACACCCTTACAGTGTATGCATAATTGTATTATATTGTAATCAATTTGTTCTTGGTATTTTCAAAGATTTAACAGGAAATAATTCTGAATCATAACTCTTTTGTAGATAAACACTAGCCCTAGAAAATTTTTAATGACTATACAGTGTATATTACATATGTGTATGTAAATATTGCACATGTATTTTGTGTCCTTCAATAAAATTCATAAAATATAATAAAATGAACCCTTATATGGCCCCATCATGTCCTCAAGAACCATGTTTTAAAACCCTATACAACAGTATTCACAGTTTTGTCATTTCTGTTCCTGTTGATCTACTGCAGATTTGAATGACCCATTCTATTTTGCATTTATTTCTCCTTGAAAGGGGTCCAAGATCCCCCTTTAAAAATAAAAATTTATGTGAAAAGTTTACTTTGACCATTTTCCCTACTACAGGTATACCAAGAAAGTCCATAAATATTCTATATGTACGGTATATCATACATATCTATGCATATCCTTTTCATCAAATTTGCCTCCCATGAGGCTTTTTTCCTTCAATATGTACTGTATGAGAACTACAGGTATCTATCAAACACAACTAAATGACACTTTCAGAAAATTTATCATGTTTTATTAGCAAACACTTTATCATTATTACACTATTGATAGCCTCATTGTCATATATATATATATATATATATATATATGTGTGTGTGTGTGTGTGTGTGTGTGTGTGTGTGTGTGTGTGTGTGTGTGTGTGTGTGTGTGTGTGTGTGTGTGTGTGTGTGTGTGCGTACGTGCGTGCGTGTGTGACATTGGAAAGGAATTTTTTTATGTTGAGTTCTCTGTATGTTATCTTTGGGTCAAGTCATAATATAAATTGCCACATTTATTTATCATTGAAATTATTTCATTACTACATTAGTCATAGACTTTACATCACACTTACAAAAATGTCTTACATTGGTTTTAGCCGAATTTCCATTGGTTGATTTTAACTGCACAAATATGTAATGATTTATATTTATTACAACATGGATTTTCAATGACATTAGTGATGACATTTCTGTGGTGAGAGTATATTTATCATTTTCTCTGTATGTTAACTTTTGGTCCTGTCATAATATAAATTCCCACATTATCTATCATTGAAATTATTTCATTACTACATTAGTCGTAGACCTTATATCTCACTTACAATTTATCTTAATTAATACTGGATTATTACTTTAATTTTAAAAAATGTCAGGTGTTGAACTGATATCTATATTAGACATGTGTTTTAATTAAGTTACACTACATATGGATTTGTTCTCTTTGGATTTTCTTTTTTGAGCCACTAGTTATTTGTATTGGTGTGTAAACACAAGGTGTGAATCTAGGAAGGTGTACAAAGTTATATGTATGATTTAATCTAGACCATATCATGGTCATTGATACTCATATGACTTTTTAAAATCCTGTACCAGATCTATATGTTCATCATCTTCAACAGCATGACACTGGGAGCAAGCATGACACAATTAATATCTATTTGAAAAATAATTTTTGAAAGTGCACCTCCACAATGTTAATTTGGGGGAGGGGGTGGGAGAGGAGGCACTTCTCTTTAAAAGATTTGTTTGCATAGATCAACAGATGTATTGATATAATTCTGAAATACCTATAACCAAATTAATGCGATAAAGATCTAGTGATTGATATTAGCGATTCCTCAAGCACTTTCATTTTAGAAACAATTTCAAGATAGTTATAAAAACGAAATTAGGCTTTTAAAAAAATCTTCGATAGTCAATCTTTAATCTGTGCCTGTAGTATTTCACTGAAGATGTACGTACACTTAAACTTTATCAACATGTCTATGACACTACGGACAGTTGACGGACTTTTCAAAAGATACGAGATCTCTGAGAAAATCCGAGTCACTAACCTGGTTGTTTGAATGTTGTCGCTTTTTCTGGACAACCTATCCATCAGTAAAGAAGTTCCTGGCGTATCTTGTCTTTCCTGGTTGGATTCCCTCTCAAATATGACAACAATACGCAGAAATGTGACCCTGATACGATAAAATCTTCCTCCTGTTTCCACAGATGCCTCGGCATCATCATCACTACGTCGATGACACTCCGTTCAAAATCATAGTCCAATGTCAAGGCCAGTAGTGTCAATTTTTAATCAGTCTAAACGTTACACAAAGTGTAGAAGAATTTATTTCTACTAATTCTGGAATAATTAAACCCTACGTGGCCACCCTATCTGCTATTTTAGAAAACCGAATCACACGCGTATAGTAACTTGCGTTTTTCTGCAGAAGTTTTGAAAGCCTGTTTTAGTGTCATTATTCGTAGGGGAAAGTAGTCCCGGGGATTTGACACTGTACGGAGTTTGAGATAAACACGACTGAAGAAGACCGGTAACACGGTCGAAGTCAATCGGATCACACGCTCGTCCTTTTCCGTAATCGGCAAAAGACTCGGACGTGAATCGGCGCAAGAATTGCATCAAACCGATTCATTTCTTTGCCGGAAGCGCGCATTTGGAAGAGGTTAAAAGACCAGAATCGAATCCCTGTATAATGTGTTAATTACATTTTCACCACAGATTCAGTTTTGGTATCATTAATGTCTTATTCACTCTAATACATACACATATAAGTGGAAATTCATAGTGGTAGAATACTAGATGCATTTGAAAGCTCGCGTTTCATTTTGTAACGTACGAGTGTGACGTCATATTTGCATTCGTGTACACATGGCTGCAGAATCTGATGGAGCCGTTCCACATTAGAGGTTCATTTGCGATTGGGTCAAAATATTTCTACAAAGTGTTTAGAGTTTATATATATATATATCACAGAAATAGTAATTCACTCTTAAATGAACATAACTGCCCTAAGTGAAGAAATATTTAATATAAAGCACAGGAAATATCACTTATTTGGATACCCACTTCCGCCTCTACGCGGGGTTGAACTCACGACCTGCGAAACGAAATTTCCTAGCACCATGTAACCAGCGAGCCAGACCGCTCGACCATCTAGGCAAGTCAAAAACCTTGCTTTCGATGACGATGGAATTCTCGCCACGCTGTCACACGCTACACGGTCATTGAAATTGGGAATTGGGATACAGTTACTTAATGTCCATTTAAGAGTATCATACAAGATACACGTTGCATTTGAAATATTATATATATCGTGTTTTTAATTCATAGGTATTGCCACGCGATACAAGTACCTGAAAACTGTATTTGGTAGACGTTCCAAGATCATAAATAAACTGAAGTATGCTGGCAGTCAAGCAAACAACGCCTCCTGGGGATATACCTTCCTTACAAGGGTAACTGTAATGAAAGGCGATGATAAACAACAGTGTTCAATCTCACAACTCCCACAAAAATTACAAAATAAAGAGTTAACAAACACGGACCCCTCGACACACCAGATCAGGTGCCTAGTAGGAGTAAGCGTCCCCTGTCGTTCACATTCGCACTTAGCCCTATATCTTGATCAGGTAAACGGAGTAATATGTAGTCAAAATCAATGTGCCAAGAACGGACTAACAATCGGTATGAAACACGTCAGACACACAGCAAGGTTAAGGTGTCCCGCGTAAAGTTAAAACAAACATCATGCAATGTACCTCGGTGCACTTCACACTATATGACGTCACAATATAAAAGTACATCACGACGTACAGGTCTATAGTTTTCTTTGATAATTTATAAGTCTACTATTCCTATATATAGAATGTGCACGAAAGAATGTAAAGTAATCTTTAAATTACTTTGTGACTTTGAAATCGCCCCCGATGTGCATAGTCATTTGGAATAAAGAAAACCAACGCATGTACATATCGACTCGGCACAGGTGAAAGATGACGATATTTTATTTCGAGCAAGACATATTCCTAAAGGTGACTAGTTGCAGATTTAGGATTTTGATACGGAAGGTAGAATATTTTGCATCGTTTAGATACGATTTGGATGTGAATGTGGAAAATGCCCAACATTTGAGTTAAGATTATGGAAAATGCTATATTTGAGAGGATATTGTATCGATCCATATCACTTTTTAAATTTACCATTTCAATGTCAACATATCAAGCCCAAGCTGCAAATGATTTGAGTGCATCTTTCACATGTGCCGAGGTGATAAACAACTAAAAGTCTAGCGGATAAAAACTACGTACTTGTAGTTAAGCGAAGGATTTTCTCACGTGATACGATGTTTGTTTATGTATTGACAAACGATTTTTACTTTTAAAAATTCGACGTTTGGAAGAATTTTACTTTTATACGAATATGCTGTTATTACTTGTTATTTTACTCGGGACATCTTAAAGTTCATAAGAGACGGTTTTTAACCATACTTTTCTCTCTCCATAATTATAAACTTTGTTTCACAGACTCCTCAAAAATACTTTTTAAGATTAATGACGATATTAACTCGAAGAAATCGAAGTGCAAAGGTAGTCGGAATAGAAAATCGTTACCCGATTATCGTTCCTTATTTCCTGAATTTGTGACGTCATAAGAGACCACACTCAGATTTGCGAATCAAAACAAAAGCACATCCATAGACGATTTATTCACAGCTGGAGAAGTTTTTGAATGGGGAACCATAGTTCGTTACACAAGGATATAACTTTGAACTCATTATTAATGCAAATACCAGCCACATCGACGATTTTTCTTCAGAGGACGAACAAGATCGATCAAGGTCCTATTTATTCCAAATCGGTTGAAATAATACTGACTGGTTAATGATAAATGTATGATAATTTCAGAGTACATTCTCTGATGACAATAAAAGAAATATAGATAGTTATTACTTCCGCTTTTTTCAACCCCATGCAGACAAGCAGTATCCGTTGTTGTTTTTTCCAAAAGTTGAAGTAATTGAAGGTTGACTGACAGAAAAGGTGGGCACCCCCTCATCCCCCTTTGGTTTCATGTGCCCAAGTTCCACCCTGACTCGGATATATTCTATAGCCAGATCGGAATTTCCTTTGCACAAATCGCGAGCGCCGCATTTTGAATTCATTTTCATAGAATTTTTCCAAGAATCGTGTGCAGCTATTTTAGTTTAAGAGGTGAATTATATAATAATAAATATAAATGTCTACTTAACATTCTTTTACAATAAAATTTGCGACATTAAGGCCTATTTGAAGAATAATTTAATTAATTTTTTGTTTTAAATTTTGCCCCCAATAAGGTAACCAACGTGCAAATTAGTGCTTCATTTAAAAAAATCATCACCCAACTCTTGCATGACGGTAAAAATCGGTTTATTTCATCTGATATAAAAACTTGTAGTTTCATGATCGCTCCACCATTTGCTTTGAACATTCTTTTTAAACAGAAAAGAGGGGGGGGGGTGTCTGATAATGCAACTTTCAACTTACACATGTGTAAAGTTAGACATATTCATCTTCAATTTATTTACTTATCTACAGAGAAAAATATTCTGATCAGAAGAGCTTCACATGACTATTTCAGAGTCAAATTTCATTTCAAAACAAATCAGATCATGTTCAGATACTAAATTATGAATATCTGTACTACCGTCATTATACAGTCAACGTTTAGTTTTGTAGGATTTTCTCGTCTTCGCCGTGCTTGCAGTTGGTCTGTAGTCGAAAATAGTTAGAACTGCATCTTCTTGAAGATTTAATTTCATAAATCCATTAGTTTTTGCCAAAGTAGAGTGTATACAATAACGAAACTGATCCTCATCAACCCCCGTAATCATGTAAAATGATTGTGAAACAACTTCGAGTTCTGTGTTCTCGGTGTAGATTTCACACCCAAGTCTTTCTGAACGTTGGATCATTTAGACAAAAGTATATAGAATTACCCGATTTGCTACATTACAGTTGAATGTAAGCACATTGAACATTTTGACGGCTAAAACCCGCAGTTATTAGTATAAACAAATACACATTTGCGTCAGGTTGGTCTCTTTTGACGTCATAAAGCAAGGGAGATAAGTCATCTTCCTATTTTGATACTTCACACCATAGCAACATTTGACGATCTGTAGAGTCTGTTACCTTACGATTTTTTCTGAATGACTTATTTACATATATTAAGTAATTAAAGAAGAACACATTTTCGTGCAAAACATTTTTTTAAAATTGTCTCCTATGACCTTTAACCCCGCTGTGCAGCATTTGACCCAATGATAGGTTATATGGGCAAGCTGGATCATTATAACAACCATAGAATTTACGAAATGGTGGCTTTAACTGTTGAAACCCCTGTTGAAACATCAACTTGTTTATCAGTAGTCTTCATCGATTTAAAACTGTTCATACACCGAACAAGCTCCTGCGTATTGAATCAGTTGAGAGATATAAAGACCATATGCAAGTGATAATGGAATATTGCTACAAAAATATGGGAACTTGACGATGGAAAAGCTGAAATCATCCCGCTTATCGTAAATTTGAGTTGTTAGTTTGCCGTCAATATCCATTTTCAATAAAACATCTAAGTATGAAGCAGATGTGGAGGCACCCGTGGTGTCTTTTATCTCCAGTTCATAGGGATACACATATATCGAATCGACATATGCATGAAAATGATTATTGTTAATAGATAAAACGTCGTCGATATATCTAAACGTCGAGTTGAAGGCCACAACAAGAGATTATTTTTCTTGTCATGTACAAGCTTTTGAATAAACTCTGATTCTTATGAATATAACACAGGTCAGCTAACAAAGGAGCACAATTCGTGCCCATGGGAATTCCAATAGACTGTTGGAAGACCTGATCACCAAAGACTAAGAAGAAATTGTTATTGATGAGCTATTTTCTATTTCAACTTCAGGGTACTTGTGTGTGGGATCAGAGTGGTGTTTAACAAAGTAATGACCGATCACTAGATACGAATATTTCTTTTGTCCATCTCTGTTGAAGAAGCAACTGTCTGTGATGTCAAAAAGTCTAGTCTTTAATTTATCGTGAGGAATGGTCGCCTAAAGAGTTGAAAACTCATACGTTTTGATGTTGTTGATTTTAGAAAGGTTTTGCTATTTCAAATTTCCTAAAAGTTTTTTTTTTTTAGAATCCTGATTTGATTCACACCACGTCTGGCATATGTAGTCGCACAGTACGTTTGAAGTTTCTCCTTCACAGCTGTTAATATTTTCGTGGGGAACAAAGATAGGAGTTTGGTAGATTATTTACTCGATCCAGCAATCGAGTTTAGGAATCCAGTATAGGTAATTTATATCCATACATCGCATTGACTGGGATATTAAATGTGTCTAAAACTGAAAAATGGTTTCAAAGAATCTTATTCTTTCAAAGGGCAGTTGGAGTTTAAGTACAATTACCAAATGTGATAGTAAAATACAGAATGGGCCTTACAAAAAAGACAATGTTGTTACAAGTTTTGTCAGCTGGAACCAAAGTATATTCCTCGTGTAACCTATCTAATTCTTTGATCACTTCTGGTTTACTGTACACACAAGTATATCTTGTAAGTACTTTTGTTTTGATGAGTCTAATGTGGGATTTTGGTATTCCTCTTAAACTGTTAATCCATTCTGACATGTTCTTCATTTTCAAATTTAGCCCATCGCCTGCAATAATCTTCGACAGAATTCATAACACAGATGAAGTTGTAATATAAAATAACTTATAATGAGGTACCCTTAGTATTTATAGAAAAACCCATCGTAAATAAGACATGAGATGTATCTGTATACATGTACTTACCTGGACCGTTTTGATGGCCTTCCATCACAAGCGTCTCGAATGTTGCTGAAAGGATCGGCACCGTCTTTTATCTCAGAAGGGTTCATTGTCAACAATGTTATGTTTTCTGTTTCTTTTATTTTGCATGCGATTTCTTGGGCTTTACTGCTACATCCATCTAATAATGGGTTAAATTTTTAGTTTTATTCAAAACTGCATTTTGTTAACATATAATACAGTGCATAAGCATATCTAAAACTAGAGTTGAACGATACATGTAACTGAAAATTAGGAAACTCATTAGTAATTGAACTTATCATACTACAACGAACTTCTAAAGAGTAGAAGAAGACCCCTCTTTTTTCAGGTCAAGGGTCAATTTACTGTGGGCATACAGGAATATATTGTCAGCTTGATATATCGAGAACCCATTGCTTGATAGACATTAAACTTAGTATACTAGTATAACCATAACCGTAAATGATAGGAGGATGAAACCTTTTCTAAAACATAGAGGGTAATTAGTAGAAGCGAAGAATTTAAAATGAAGAGATTCGGTGTCCCCTAAAGGGAGTTAATGCCTCTTTATGTTTTGCGATTTATTCGTAAAACATGTCGAACTTGAGAACGGTTTGTCGTAGAGACATGGGACCAACTGGAATAGGATCGGTGACCTTTGACCTTGAAAATTAGGTCAAGGTCAATGTCATCAGAAAAGAGGAAAAAATAGCACTTTTTATACTCTCTTTCCTGCTTAAGATAGCGTTGAAATATTATATGGGTAAGTATTGACTTCTTGATTGGTTTTGATAGTATGCATTACAACTTTGAACTTTGACCCTTTTGTGAATTTCGGAGACTCGCGTCGCAAACATTGTTATCGCTACTCCTACTTAACGGAAAGTCATAGAGACACGAAACCTTCGCTAATGAATTCACAGTAAAACCCTCTTTTAAAGAAAAAATAATCAAAGGGATACGAAACCCTTAAGCATAGTTATTGCCCCTGAAAGTCTCCAATATCATTATCTAAGCCTATAACTTTTATATTAATATCGATGAAAACATGGGACCACTTGCATTAAGACCGATGACCTTTGACCTTCAAAATGAGGTCAAAGGTCAAGGTCATCATCAAAATTATTTTTTTTCCATTTTCAAGGTCTTTCAAAGTATTTTTAGCATTGAGAAACTAACGGAAAGTAACCGAAAACCCCTAAACAAATCATTGCCCCTGAATGTCTTGATTAACGTTTTTAAGCTGATAGCTTTTACATTAATATAGATAGAGACATAGGATCACTTGCATTAAGAGCGATTACCTTTGACCTTTAAAATGAGATCAAGGTCAAGGTCATCGTAAACATTATATTTAAGTTTTTATTATTTTAAATTATTATTAAATTTTCAAGGTCGTTTTGAGTTTCGTACATCATCTTAAATATCTTTTTTTAAATCATTGTAGGTGGAAAGCCCTCTAATTGTTCGCGAACAATTAGGATTACTAGTTATTATGGTCTTCCGTCTTCATCGGAAGACCCTTCTATTATTCTATTGTTGATTTTTCACTTTTCTTATTAGGGTCTTCCGTCTTCAGCGGAAGAACCTTCTATTATTCTATTGTTGATTTTTCACTTTTCTTTTTATTAAGGTCTTCCGTTTCAGACGGAAGGCCTTATAGTGATTGTACTGTTTATTATTATTAAGGTCTTCCGTTCTTCACGGAAGACCTTATAGTGATTCTACTGTTTCTTCTACAAACATATTATACAAAAGAGGCCCATGGCCCACATCGCTCACCTGAGTCACCTTGGCCCATATTTCAAGATTTTCCCAATATATTCACATCCATATTGTGATCCAACACGCCGCAGGAGGCATGATGTTTATATATTTGAATCTGTATTACGTCATAAAGCTTTCATGTCAATGTAAACTTTTCAGGCCCAGTAGTACGTAAGAAGATTTTTAAAGATTTTCACTAATTTGTATCTAAAGGTTTGATCCCTTTTTGCGGTCCACCCTACCCTCGGGGTCCGTTATGTTTACAAACTTGAATCTGCATTATGTCAGGAAGCTTTTATGTAAATGTAAACTTCTCTGGCCCAATGGATCTTAAGAAGAATTTTTTTAAAGACTTTCCCTATATATTTCTATGTAAAACTTTGATCCCCTAAAAAATAGTTGCGTACCCCTCTTCCGATATACGTGGTTCTTTGGTTTCTGTAAAAGTTTGGTGGACGTCTATTTCTACTATACCCTTGGTTATTTTCATTTTGTCCGCTATTGTCCTGATTCCGCCTGTTTATAGCTTTGTGATGCTTAGGAATCTGTCGATATTGCGGAATAGCACTACGAGAGATTTGATTTTTGGATTTAGAATTCTCGTATTGATTCTTATTTGTATTTTTTCGTTTTCCCCAAAATGAATTTATTCCTTTAGAAAATGATGGCCCAGGTGTAATCATTTTTTAGGAGGAGGCAAAATGAGCCAAGACCAGAGATACAAGAACCAAATACCACGGTTATCAACAACAGCAATTCAAGGGATACACCCAGGAATATAATTAAGACAGAACCAAAAGTATTTAATCTTTCTGATAGACAACTAACGGATTCCGAAATAAAACTACTGTCTAAGGGTCTAAAATACACCCCTACACCTCATGTCAATAATCAAGAGCTTAAAACGGATGTTAAAGCCTATACTCGGCGACTCAGATTATATGAATATTTTCATGAAAGTGAGACCAGTGAATCTGAATCCGAGTCTACAGAGGCAGAGCCAACAAACCTTGTAAGAAATAAATCAAAGTTCAATCCAAAACGAGGAAGAAATAGAACTTTGGATGCCGTTTGCGACACATTAGAAAATATTCATTTTCCAAACAAACCCAGGAATATTAAATCTAATCTCTCTACAGAAGAGGAAAATGCTCTTAAAAACCTCCGTGATGACCCAACTATCATTATCAAAGAGGCCGATAAAGGAGGTGGAGTTGTCTTAATGAATAAGGATTTCTACAAAAATAAAATTTTACAAATGTTACAAGACAACAATTTTTATGATAGACTACATAATTGTCATGAGAAGAAAACCATTACAAAAATTAAAAATCTAGTATATGGACCACTATCGGAAGGTTTAACAGATAAAGAACAGGACTACCTGACAAACTTTGAATTCCGAGAGAGTCAATTCTATGGTTTACCTAAAGTTCACAAGTCTAAAATTATTAAGGATGCCATAGCAAATCAAAATAGTGTATGTATTACTTGTCTGGATCCAGCGGACTTATCCTTCAGACCCATAGTAGGAGGACCAAACTGTTCAACGCAGAGACTGAGTCATTTATTGGATATACTTTTAAAATCATATTGCCAAAAAGTACCCAGCTTTGTAAGAGACGATCTGGATTTTATAAATCATTTACCTACTCAGGTCACCTCCAACACTAAACTTGTCACTCTGGATGTTATTAGTTTATATACTAATATTCCTACAGAATTAGGATTGGAAGCGGTAAAATTCTGGACGGAAAACTATCCCGATGTACTTAATGACAGATTCCAACAGGATTTTATTTTAGAAGCACTAAAATTAGTTCTAGACAACAACTCGTTTGCTTTTTCCGACCATCATTACCTCCAAACTAAGGGAACTGCAATGGGGACAAACGTCGCACCTACCTATGCAACATTAACCCTAGGTTATCTAGAACATAAGTTACATGATCAACTATGTACGTTATGGGGGCAGAATTTGCAAATAATATACAGTCTAAATGGAAGAGATATTTAGATGATTGTTTTATCTTGTGGGATGATGATGTCGATAAGTTATCGGAGTTTTACGATCTACTAAACCAACTGAACTCGGATATCAAATTCACGATGGAAACAGATGATACGCAAATGCCATTTCTTGACGTTCTTATATTAAAAGAAAATACCAGCTTAAATACGGATATTTATTATAAGCCCACAGATACCCACCAATACCTGCATTTCGGATCGTGCCATCCCCACCATACTAAAACAGTTATACCATATAATCTCACAAGAAGGATTTGTACCATGATACGAGGGATATCCGCTTGGAGGAATTAAAATTGTATTTATTACGCGGGTATGTTAAGGCAGGTCATGCTTCATTTATGCACGTAAACTGCATCATTTTTAAAATCGGTCTTACACAGAGAGGGAGCTACTAACTCTTAAAAACTATTTTGGTTGTTTAAATGAGAACAATTTGTATCATAACAACATGACAAACATGCGCTTCCGTATGACGTCATTGCATGACTGTTATAAATAGATCATGGAGGTACCTTAATAGAAAATGTAAAAGTAACACATTATCCCAAGATTTAAATATTGGTCTAACTGGCGATAATGACGGTAAAACACCCATTGTATATCAGAATTACTGATAGAATCCTACCACTTTCAATAAGAAATAATTATTGAACATTTAAACACGAAACCATCTAGCCCATGTTTTACATTTTGCACGGATGGCTGATGCTATGCAGTTTTCTTTAAAAGTTTTTTTAACAGACGATTCTATCAGTAATTGTCGTGTACATTAGTTTATGACCTTTCAAACGGTGTATAAAAAGTCTCTAAAAGTATGCGGCCTAATGTGCTACTTTTGCAGTTTTATTTCAGTCTGTGACAGAGGAAAATCGAATCAACATGCTAAATGGAATGTTTTCTCCGTTAAACAAAATTGTCAATGAAAGATAACAACATACCTTCTTAATATCAATAAATTCTCAGCGTTTGACATATATATCCCATGTTATATATTTCAAATACTCCACATTTTGTCGATATTTGCATGGCACATATAAACAAATTCCTTGCATGTGTCAACGTCACTCGATGTATAGTCATGACGTCATCAGTTTACTTTCATTGGATCTTAGTAGCTGCATGGTTTATTTTATGCATAAATAAAACTTAAATAAAAAATAAAATCGGAATTTAATATATACTTAGTGATATACTGATTTCAATTATGACGTCACATTGTTTCGCGGATTTTATCTCAGTAAAAATGTTTATGAATTAAATTAGCTACTTAGGGAAGATGAACAAACAAAAGGCATATACAAGAACTGTCGTTTTATTAGCAGTAAACGCCAGCCCAAAAATCTTAAGAGAATACTTTGTTCCTCCCAATTAGATGACCATACTTATACAGTGTCAAAGTGTACGGACCCTCGATGCGGTACATGTGACTACATTACAGAAGGGACCAGTTATAATTTTAACGGACGAGAATTTAAAGTTAATGCTAACATGTCATGCGATACAAAGGATGTCATATACGCCATCACATGTCCTGGATGCAAGGAATATTACATTGGTGAAACTGGCAACACTCTCCGTGCCCGTGTACGTGTACATAAGCAGCACATCAGTACACCTGAATACAGACAAATCCAGTTAAGTGCACACCTGGAAACGTGTGGTAAAAAACGATTTAACATTTTCCCATTTTATAAACTCAGATGTGCCAGTGCTATTCAGAGACGGGAAAAAGAAAAACATTTCATTGCTATTCTAAAGCCAAAACTTAATAGTCTTTTATAATTGCCTATGATTTTCCCGTACTTTTTCCAGATCATTGTTGTACAATATCCATGACGTCACAATATAGACATTTAACGTTCCGCTTACTTTGACGTCATAATCACTGTTACTATGATACTGCTATGTATACATTTTTGTAAACCTTCTGAAGATGTAATGAAAGCGCTAAAGCTTTACGGAGGATTTCTGTGTTTTCTTTTCATATTTTTTAAATATTAGTATCCGATTACTGAGACTCTATTTCAATTTTGGATATATATAGGATGTACATCAATTTATACCATGGAAATAGCAATATATATATATATATATATATATATATATATATATATATATATATATATTGCTATTTCCATGGTATAAATTGATGTACATCCTAAGGAGTAGATAACCTCTATTGATTTTTAGGTCACATGGTTAAAGGTCAATCCACTCTGGACGTAGAAATGTATTGTCCGTTGCATATCTTCAATTGTTTTGTCATTACTATCAATTAAATAATACATGTGTGTAACCCTTTAAAATTTTGCGAGGACATATACGATTTTCAAACATTTCTTGTTATTTCTACTGATTCCCTTTAAATCGTTACTTTGTAAACGCCAGGGTGCCAAATGATTGTTAGGAAATGCATTTATTTACAAATTCGAATACATTTCTTTCTTCTTACTCTATTTCTATTTAGAATGATATGATTATCTGTAAATTAAACAGAGAAAATGGACAAAGAATGAAGGAGTTACGTTCATTTTCTGAAAACATTTTTGTCCTTCTGATGGTAATATTATGTTCCCCAAACAAAGTTTGGGAACATATTGTTTTTACTTTGTTTCTTCTTCTTATTATTATTATTATTACGGACCTTATAGTGATTCTACTGTTTATTATTAAGGTCTTCCGTTCCAGACGGAAGACCTTATGTTTATTATTAAGGTCTTCCGTTCCAGACGGAAGACCTTATAGTGATTCTACTGTTTTTTATTAGGGTCTTCCGTCTTCTATTATTATGTCTCCGAACACAAAGTGTCAGAGACATATTGTTTTTGCTCCGTTTCTTATTATTCTTATTTTTAAGGTCTTCCGTCTCAACGGAAGACCTTATGTTTCTTTTCCTCTATTATTATTATTATTGTTCTTTTTCTTACCGATTTTGTGCACGCGATTTTTCTAAAACGGCATGATAGATTTTCATGAAACTTTCAGGAAAGATGTAAAATAGGATTGTCTAGAAAGGTTTTTTTGGTTTTGCAAAAATCACTTTCGGTCGGAAGTTACGGCTGAATTTCCGTTTTTCAAATGACATTTTGTCCGGGCGTTTTCTCATAAACGGTTAAAGATTGAGACTTCAAACTTTCAGGGATGATAGATGGTGACTTGTAGCTATGCAATAGTGTATTATCATTGCCATCCGTCACTTCCGGCCGTCACCGGAAGTGAACAAAAGAAACGTCAAATTTCAAACTAATGCTTTTGACACAAAACTTGCATAGATTAACTAGATATCTTTCGGCGTTTCAGAAAATGTTAGACTTACCGGAAGTTTAACCAGCAACTTCCGGTTTTTAGAGAGAAACTTCGAAAAAATGGTCTTTCTTTGTCCTAGTATATCTCGTTTATTTATCAAACTTTTAATACGATATTTACAGATTTTAATGAAACTATCCATCTTAATAGAACCCTGTAACACTATTTCAAAATTCACTTCCGGTCACAAGTTACGGCCGAATTTCCGTTTTTCAAATGATATTTTGTCCGGGCGTTTTCTCATAAACAGTTAAAGATTGAGTCTTCAATCTTTCAGGGATGATAGATTATGAATTGTAGCTGTGCAATAAAGTATTATTTTTGCCATCCGTCACTTCTGGCCGTCACCGGAAGTGAACAAAAGAAACGTCAAATTTCAAAATTATGCTTTTGAAACAAAACTTATATAGGTTAGTTAGGTCTCTTTCGGCGTTTCAGAAAATGTTAGAATTACCGGAAGTTTAACCAGCAACTTCCGGTTTTTAGAGAAAAACTTCGGAAAAATGGTTTTTCTTTGCTGTCATATCTCTCGCTTATAAAGGAAGTGTTTTTGTGATTTTCAAATATATAATTGACATTATCCATCTTCAGAGTATAGTGAATTATTGTTGTTTTTTTCTTCTTCTAAATTCACTTCCGTTCGTTAAATATGTACGATTTCCGTTTTTTTTTTTCTCCAAGTGTTTTCTCATAAATACTCAAAGATTGAGTCTTGAAGCTTTCAGGAAAGTTAGATAGTGACTTGTAGATGTGACATATGTGTTTCAACTTTCCTGCTGTCACTTCCGTCATCCACCGGAAGTACCATAAAAATATGTAATATTTCATTTTTTAAATTCCAATCCTCATAAAATTATTTAATAGAGTGTAATAAGTCATATCATTTCCACCGGAAGTTGGTTGTTCGAAACCGGAAGTTGGTTGTTCGAAACCGGAAGTTGTCCAAAAACTCAGTATTTTTTATGGAAATTTTTAGTGTGGGTTCCTACGTGGTTCAATTGGAATTTTTAGTCGTGTTATGGAGTACCGAGATACTTGAAAGTGAATGAAACAAAACCGAAATTGTTTACAATTGATAAATGATGTCTTACATGTATCTGTTTATTTCTTTCATGTATAGTCGTTCTTCACTAATTCACTAATTGAATTCTTCCAGTCAACATCCTATCTCGTCAGAAATTGGACGGAAGACCTATTCGTTGCTCGCAACGAGATAATTTCTAGTCTTCTTCTTCTTTTTATTCCTCTTCTTTCCAGAGAAATTTGTCCGCTCGATTTTATGAAAGTGTTTCGACAGATCCACTTCAAACTTTGTGAGCTGATAGGGGGTGATGAGGAGGGGTGCAATCAACTTTCGAAATTTTCAAAATGGCCGCCGTTTCAAAATAGCGGCCAAAAACGTCAAAAAATCAAGGTTGTCGGATTTCAACCAAATTTTATTTCTAGGTTAATTTGGTGACCCCGAGTTTATTCCCAGCCTCAAAAAAGAAATTTGAGCCGCCACTTTCAAAATGGCCGCCATATACCAAAATATTTGAAAATGTTAAAATCTCTACAACATTTGGTTTCTGGGGGTAATTGGAGGGTCCACAGTTCATTTCTAGCATCAGTATTTCCTTCCAATCTATTTTCAAATGTTTCAAAATGGCCGCCATGGAAGAAAATGGCGGCCAAAAATCAAGTCCGTCGGATTTCAACCAAACTTAGTTTCTAGGGTTTTTTGAGGATCTTGATTGCATATCTGGCATCAAAAACCATTTCTGACATGGGGAGGTGTTCGGAGACATTTGTGTTGGCATCCCAACACAGTTATAGCTCGTTATTCTTATTTTCTTCTTATTTTTCCTCTTCTTTAGTGAGAAATTTGTCCGCTCGATTATTTGAAAGTGCTTCCACAGATCCACTTCAAACTTTGTGAACTGATAGGGGGTCATTAGGAGGGGTGCAATCAACTTTTCAAATGTTCAAAATGGCCGCCGTTTCAAAATGGGGGCCAAAAAATGTCAAAACTCAAGGTTGTCGGATTTCAACCAAATTCTACTTTTAGGGTAATTTGGTGACCCCAAGTCAATTTCCACCATTAAAATTTTTTTTCAGGCCGCCATTTTCAAAATGGCCGCCATATACCGAAATATTTGAAAGTGTTAAAATCTCTACAACGTTTGGGTTATAGGGTAAATTGATGGTCCACAATTCATTTCTAGCATCAGTATTTCCTTCCAATTAATTTTCAAATGTTTCAAAATGGCCGCCATGGAAGAAAATGGCGGCCAAAAATCGAGTCCTTCGGATTTCAACCAAATTTATTTTTAAGGGTTTTTTGAGGATCTTGAGTGCATATCTGGCATCAAAAACAATTTCTGACATAGGGAGGTGTTCGGAGACATTTGTGTTGGCATCCCAACACAGTTATAGCTTGTTATTATTATTTTCTTCTTATTTTTCCTCTTCTTTAGTGAGAAATTTTTCCGCACGATTATATGAAACTGCTTCGACTGATCTACTTCAAACTTTGTGAGCCGATAGGGGGTCATGAGGAAGGGTGCAATCAACTTTCCAAATTTTCAAAATGGCCGTCGTTTCAAAATGGTGGCCAAAAACGTCAAAAAATCAAAGTTGTCGAATTTCCACCAAATTTTATTTCTAGGGTGATATTGTGATCCCCGAGTCCATATCCACCATCAAATTTTTTTTTTGAGCCGCCATTTTCAAAATGGCCGCCATATACCGAAATATTTCAAAGTGTTAAAATCTCTACAACATTTGGGTTCTGGGGGAAATGGAGGGTCCACAGTTCATTTTTAGCATCAGTATTTCCTTCCTATCTATTTTCAAATTTTTCAAAATGGCTGCCATAGAAGAAAATGGCGGCCAAAAATCAAATCCGTCGGACTTCAACCAAATTTAGTTTCTAGGGTTTTGGAGGATCCTGAGTGGCATCAAAAACCGTTTCTGACATGGGGAGGTGTTCGGAGACATTTGTGTTGGCATCCCAACACAGTTATAGCTCGTTCTATTGTTGATTTTTCACTTTTCTTTTTATTATTTTTATTCTTTTTTTTCCTTACCGATTTTGTGCAGAGCATTTCTCAGAGATGGCTCGATCGATTTGCTTCAAATTTTCTGGGGTAATGCGTTTTCACCTGAAGTTTATATATCCATTGATATATATATATATCCATTTCAATTTTTGAAAATTTACTTCCAGTTGCAAGTTACGTCCGATTTTCCGTTTTTAAAATGACATTTTGTCCAGACGTTTTTTCATAAACGGTGAAAGATTGAGTCTTGAAACTTTCAGGGATGATAGATGGCAACCTGTACCTCTGTAATAAGGTTTATCAATGCGATCCGTCACTTCCGGTCGTCACCGGAACTGAAGAGAAGAAACGTCAAATCACAAATTTCTGTTTTTGAAACAAATCTTGCATAGATTAATAAAGTCTCTTTCGGCGTTTCAGAATATGTTAGACTTACCGGAAGTTAACCAGCAACTTCCGGCTTTTAGAGAAAAACTTCGAAAAATTGGTTTTTGTTTGTCTTCGTATATCTCGCTTATTGATCAAGTTTTTAATACGATATTTACAGATATTATTGACAATATCTATCTCTAGGGAACCTTTTGATATTATTTCAAAATTCACTTCCGGTCGCGAATTACGGTCGAATTTCCGTTTTGCAAATGACATTTTGTTCGGGCGTTTTCTCATAAACGGTTAAAAATTGAATCATGAAACTTTCAGGGATGATAGATGGTGACTTGTAGCTCTGTAATAAGGTTTATTATTACCATCCGTCACTTCCGGCCGTCACTGGAAGTGAAAAAAAGAAATGTCAAATTTCAAAATTTTGCTTTTGAAACAAACCTCGCATAGATTTATAAGGTCTGTTTTGGCGTTTCAGAAAATGTTAGACTCGTCGGAAGTTTAACCAGCAACTTCCGGTTTTTAAAGAAAAACCGTTTTTTTTTTGTTCGCGTATACTTCGCCTATTGAGCATCTTTTTAATACGATATTTACAGATATCATTGACATTATCCATGTCTAAGATATCCTTTAATACTAATTCAAAATTCAGGTTAGGGCAGAATTTCCGCTCTTCAAAGGACATTTTGTCCGGGCGTTTTCTCATAAATGATTTACGATTGAGTCTTGAAACTTTCAGGAATGATAGATATTGACGTTTAACTTTGTAATAAGGTTTATCATTGTCATCCGTGACATCCAGTCGTCACCGGAAGTGAACAAAAGAAACAACAAATTTCAAAGTTATACTTTTGAAACAAAACTTGCATTGATTAATTAGGTCACTTTCGGAGTTTCAGAAAATGCTGAACTTACCGGAAGTTTAACCAGCAACTTCCGGTTTTTAGAGAAAAACTTCGAAGAATTGGTCTTTCTTTGCTATCCTATCTCTCGCTTATAAATCAAGTGTTTGATATGATTTTCACATATATAATTGACATTATCCATCTTTAGAGTATAGTGAATTATTATTTTATTTTTTTTTGAAAATTCACTTCCGTTCGTTAAATATCTACGATTTCTGGGTATTTTTCTCCAAGCGTTTTCTCATAAATAATCAAAGATTGAGTCTTAAAACTTTCAGGAATGTTAGATGGTGACTTGTAGATGTGACATACGTGTTTCATTTTTCTTGCCGTCACTTCCGTCATCCAGCGGAAGTACCATAACTATATGTAATTTTTCATTTTTTGAAATTCTAATGCTCATTACATTATTTAAAAGGGTGTAATAAGTCATACCATTTCCACCGGAAGTTGGTTGTTTGAAACAGGAAGTTGTCCAAAAAACTCAGTATTTTTCATGCAAATTTTTAGTGTAGTTTCCTACGCGGTCCACTTGGAATTTTTAGTCGTTTTATGGACTCCCGAGATACTCGAAAGTGAATAAAACAAAACCGAAATTGTTTATAATTGATAAATCACGTCTTACATATACATGTTTATTTCTTTCATGTATAGTCGTTCTTCACTAATTGAATTATCCCAGTCAAGATCCTATCTCGTCAGAAATTGGACGGAAGACCTATTTGTTGCTCGCAACGAGAGCATTTCTAGTTATTATTATTTCTTTTTTCCCTTGATTTCTCACAGATGGCTGGATAGATTTCTTGAAATTTTCAGGGATGATAGAGAATGAAAATACCTCGAACAGCTTTTTTCATTTTTTCAAAATTCACTTTCGATCGGCAAATATGGCTTATTAGCTGTTTTCGTTGTGCAGCGTTTTTCTCAGAAACGGTAAACGATAGGGTCACCAAATTTTCAGAGTTAATACATCTCACTTTGTAGGCATGCAGTTGGGGGTTCAGAATGTCGGCCGTCACTTCCGGTCGTCACCAGAAGTGATAAAATGAATCGAAAAATTAAAGTTGTAGTTGTTGAATCGAAACCTATACCACTTTATCAGGTGTCTTTTGGAGTATTGAAAACCGTTGACCCCACCGGAAGTCGAAATGTCCACTTCCGGTAATTAAGGAAAAACTTTTCAAATTCTCCTTTTTCAATTCCTTAAATCTCGTTCACTAAACAAGTGTTTGACTTGTATTTAACATATATTGTAGACACTATAAATGTCTAGAGTACTGTCAAATATTGTTCGAAAATTTACTTCCGGTCGGGATATAGGGGTTGGACAAATTCAAACTTTGTTTTTTCAGCTTCTCAATAACGAATATATATAGACGCTTGAAACTTGTAGGGTTGATCAACTAGCATTAGTCCATTGTACACATACTTTCGATTTTTTCATTTGTCACTTCCGCTCTATACCGGAAGTATTTGAAAAAAAAATGACGATTTTCCGATTTCTTCGAGTGATTTCTCAGAGATGGCGGGGTAGATTTTCTTGAAATTTTCAGGACTAATGTCTTATGAAATGACCTTGCTGTGGTTATTTTTTTGTTTTTCAAAAATTCACTTCTGGTAGGAAAATATGGCCGATTTTCTGTTTCTCAAACGAGATTTTTTCCAGCATTTTTCTTGGAAAGGGTAAAAGATAGGTTCATCAAATATTTAGGAATGATCAATCTCTGTAAGCATGCAATAGGGGGTTGAGCATGTCGACCGTCACATTCTGTCGTCACCGGAAGTGACTGAAATAATCGTAAATTTCAAACTTTTTCTTTTAAATTGAAACCTATACTAGTTTATTAAGTCTATTTCAAAGTGTCAAAAGAATATTGACCCCGTCGGTAGTCAAAACGACTACTTCCGGTTTCTTGATAAAATACTTTTTTACTTTTCGTCTCTTTGTCCCCATAAATCTCGCTTATATTTGAAGTGTTTGATATGATTTTCACATGTCTTAAGAATAGTATGAACTTCTAGAGTTTTGACAATTTTGTTTTTCAAAATTGACTTCCGGTCGGTAGTTACCTACTACTTTTTCTTTCTTTAGTTTACTTCTTTTTGTTGAGAACTCTTTCAGATAGAGACGTGAAATTTACAGGGAATATAGACAGTCGCTGTCATTTGTAGGAAAACACATCTTAATAGTACTTCCGGTCGTCACCGGAAGTTACAAGAAATGAGTAAAAAATTCGATAATACACTTCTCATTTATTGTTAAAGTACATTCTCTGATATATTTGAATGGTTTTCGTAGGATCAGAAAACTCTTTACCGGAAGTGAACAAACGGAAGACCTACTCATTACTAGTAATGCGTGTCTAGTTATTATTATTATTATTATTAATTTTGTTTTCTCCTTGATTTCTCAGATATGGCTGGATTTCCTTGAAATTTTCAGGGATGATAGAGAATAAGAATACCTCGAACAACTCTTTTCATTTCTTCAAAATTCACTTCCGGTCGTCAGATATGTCCAATTTCCGGTTTGTGTTTTTTTTTTTAGAAAAAATCTTGTCAGCGGGAGATATCGGAAACGGTTAAAGATTAAGGCACTAAACTTTCAGGAATGATAGATCATGACAAGTAGGTTTAAAGAATATGGTTAACTCCGTAAGCCGTCACTTCCGGTCGTCACCGGAAGTGATCAAAGAAATCCAAAATTTCAGATTTTTTCTTTTGACTCAAAACGAACATTAGTTTATTGCTTTATTCTTGTTGTTTTGAAATATGTTGATCCTACCGGAAGAAAAAACGGCAACTTCCTGTTTTAAGAGAAAAACTGGAAAAATTGAGTTTTTGACTTTGCCTTAAATCTCGCTTGTATATGGAATATTACAAATGATTTTCTTGTATATTATAGACATTGCAAATACCTAGAATAACGTAAAATATTTTGGTGAAATCTACTTCCGGTCGCGAGATTTGCAGTCTTCAAAATGAGAATTTGTTCAAGCAAATGTGAACGACTGAAGTCTCAAGTTTTCAGCAGTGATAGTCAGTCATCAGTGTGTTTGCATCATATGAGAATCGTACGTAGCCGTCACTTTCGGTCGTGACAGGAAGCGATATAAAAAATGTCATTTTTTAAAGTTTTTTTTTTGTTTTGACAGATATCGGGGCTAATATGGATGCTGATTAGGTCTTGCTCATGTAAAATATGTCCACCGGAAGTGCCGACCGAAAAATCGGAAGTTGTCTCAAACATGGGTATTTTTGTTGAAAGTTAAGAGTATGATTAGTTGAGAATTATTAAGGTGTAGAATGGAATATTTATTCGATTGGAGCTCTTCGATCTCGACAGGAAGTAGTATAACGGAAGACCTACTCATTACTAGTAATGAGTTTCTAGTTATTATTCTTTTTCTCCGGTACTATTTTGTCCCATAGTGTTCTCAGAAACTGCAAAAGGGATCGATATGAAATTTTCCAGGATAATAGTATAGCGTTTGTAGATGTGCATAACGATAGTCATTTTGTCTGCACGTGCATGCACGCACGCGCACGTGCACTGTAATTTTGGTACAAAAAATGGAAAATCAGAATATTAAAGGGATCGATATGAAACCTAAATAGGATGATAGTATATCATTTGTAGATATGAAAAATAATAGTTATTTTATCGTGCATTACAAAATTTGTACACTAACTTTGGAATCAGTCTAACTTTTTTGTTGTTCATCAAAATTGCTTGATATTCATATCATAGGTATATATTGAGACCCTTAAGTGCTTTGCATGGTCAAAATTACCAATTTGCACGTGGATGCACGTGCACTTCATTTTGATTGGATAATACTAAAACGTCTGTAACTATCTTATTTATGAAGCGAATGAAATGATATTCACAGCAAACGTAGACAATATGTGTATCTATATATTAGTGTAGCAAAAACTGCCAACGCGAATGCGCATGCGCGTGCATCGTTTTTCAAATGTTTAATTTTTAAAGGACGATAACAAACGTAACGGTCCCCGTTACAATTAAAACTAGTTGAATTTAAAATATCCTTAAATTCTGGAGATCAATAAAATGAGTATTGAATTCATACGAAATTTAAATACATGTGAAAAGGACTGTTGCATAAATTAGATTCTTCCAGAGTACCTGAGGCTGGAAGACAACACTGTCTGTTGATTCCCCCTCCACAAAGACCAGTTTTATACTCCCCGTCACACATTCGGTCATTCTCCTGACAAGTACCTCCTTCAGTAATGCATGCTTCATCACCAGCTTAAATGAAAGGAAAAAAACTACATATTCTTCTGATCTCATTAGAATTTTCAAACTATTAACCTTAATTTTACATTAACATTTTATAAGGATTTAAATATGTTGAAGTAAATATGCATGTATATTGATGATGTACACACAACACGTATTAATATTTTTGATATGTGATAAGAGAGTGAAAATATATGCATTAATGAAATAATTTAAACAATGGGTTTAAATACGATCATGTTTCAACATACTCTGACTTCTACTTATGATTTATTCTCTTGATCGTTAACAAGAGGCCCACAGGCATGATCGGTCACCTGAGTATTACATAAAATTCTACCACTCTTATCACTGTCAAGGGTAAAATAATGTTGTATGAAAGATTTTTCACGAGTTCAGATTGACTCCAAACGCAGATAAAGATGATAAAGATGTTTATTTAAATCATGGAATCATGAACACGATGAAAGTGGTAAACGTGGTAATCTACAAATATAATGAAATCAACTCACATACGTCCAACCGCGCTCAAAGTTTTAATGTGGAAATAATTTTACTAAATCAAATTATTTTAGTTAAATTGATATATAAAATAGTTTTTATTTAAAATAAAATCTTACCATGCAAGACAGCTTTGGAAATCTAGAAGATTTGTCAATGAGCTACTTATGTTCAGGTCCGTCTCTTGAGGTGTCGGGATTTTTAATGACAAAAACAGGTGCGTGATGTTAAAGTTAGCGCTAGACATACGCACTCACTCACAGAACTAGAAAAACAAGTCTAACACACTCTTACTCCCCCGGGCATTCCAATAATAGTAGTCACTATCAAAGGGAATTAACTCTCATACAAGGAATGAATGAAAGAATGAATGAACAAATGAATGAACGCACGTGAATTTGTCAATGAAATAAATATCAACTATGATAATGAATAATGACAATGATCAATCTCATAACTCCCATAAGCAATACGAAATAGAGAGTTGGGCAAACACAGACCCCTGGATATACCAGAGGTGTGATCAAGTGTCTAGGAGGAGTAATCATCCCCTGTCGACCGGTTACACCCGCCAAGAATCCTATATTTTGGTCAGATTAATGGAGCCATCCGTGGTCAAAATTCGTGTGCCAAGAACGGCTTAACAATCAGTATGAAACAAGTCAAACATCATTTGACCCAATGATAGGTTCTATTGGCAATCTAGATTGTTTTAACGACCATAGAGTTTACGAAATGCTGATTTTATACGAGATTGTTGAAACCCCTGCACAATCAACTTGTTTGTCAGTAGCCTGCCTTGATTTAAAAACCGATCATACTCAGAACAAGCTCTTGCGTATCGAATCAGTTGAGATATATAAACACCACATGCAGGTGACAATGGAATATTGCTACATAAAAATGGAAAGATGACGATGGAGAAGCTGAAATCATCCCGTTTATCATAAAGTTGAGTTGTTAGTTTGTCGTTAATATCTATTTTCAATAAAATATCTAAGTATGAAGCAGAAGTGGATGACACTGTGATGGTATTCAAGTTTGTTCTCAAATAAAAAAAAAAAACAATGAAGCACACAAATACCTACAATATACATGTACAACGAAACAAAAAACAATATAATGACACACAAAGCCTCTGGGCACTATATACCAGTTCAAAGGCGCCCAAGACTTTGTGACGTCAAAAGCCCATGAATTGGTAACGTCAAAGGAATATCGCAAAAAATGGATGTGCAAGAACACCTTTTGGGTAGAGGGGGGGGGGGCAGAAAATCGACTAATCTTGCTCTTGATTCGATAAAGATAAACTTGTGTTAACCTATCTGACAATGAACATGAGTCCCTCCGTGAGTCCAACCTCCAGCAGCCTTACAGGCGTCCATGAATGATTTCTCTTGTTTTTTATTTCTACCACCGGTAGGCTCTTTGTCCAACTGAAGATCAACTGCTTGTCCCAAATAATGTTTAGACTTATTTGTATGGCAGGCACCCGCAATGGCATTAACCTAAATAACATAATATATATATATATATATATATATATATACACCTTATCTTCACCTTGCATATATATATTTAATACAAGTCTCTTTTTTGGAAGTAAAATATAATTTTAAAAAACTCTAAACACTTTGTAGTAATATTTCGACCGTGTTACCAGTCTTCTTCAGTCGTGTTTATCCCTCATAGCAACGTAACGCACGACTACACACACGAAAGTACTACAGAAAAAAGACGAAGCAGGGTCACCGTGTTCCCTTTGTGGTAGACTATTCTAAAGGGCTTATAAGCCCAATATTCATAAGATTTTTAAAAAACCGTCAATTTTTTTTTGGAAAATTCTGACTGCCTCAAAAACGTTTTTAAAGATATGCCCACAGTGGCTTTTAAAAGAGACAAAAATTCAAAAGACATTCTGAAACACAATTTTCTATTTTTTAGAAAAGAAACGTTTTGCAAGCCATATGGTGCTAAAAAGTGTACTTTATGTCAATATGTCATTAAAACCAATCAATTTGAGGACTGCAACGGTAACAAATATATCAAAAATTGTATCAATTGTAAATCCAGCAATGTAGTTTATGGAGTGTTTTGCAAGAAATGCAACACAATTGTATATGTGGGAAAAACTGGGTTAATCTTTATACCAAAGGCATGTTTTGAATTTGTCATTTATTAGACGAGAAACTGTTGACCCTGTTGCGATTCATTTCTATACGGATTATCATAGTATTGTCGATTATTCTGCAATAGGAATTGAAAAACTTTACAAAGATGACATTTATCGTCGCTTTAGAGAAAATTTATGGAAGAAACAATCAAATACTTATGTACCACACGGAATAAACAAAAAGGAACATTTTTGTCTTTAATAATTAATGTCTTGTAAGACTTGTATGCAAAGAACGTGTTATGATAACTGATTATAACAATATTGATGTATTTACGATTAACTACTTACTGTAATATTTCTTGTTTGTATTCACTTAAGCCAGTAGTTGACTGCTTTGTAAACAAACATTTCTAAAATTATGTTTCATTACTAATACCAAATATTTAATTGTACGCATAGTCATATTTTAGGATGTGTCCACGGGATCGGGTGAGTATTGTTCATTTCATTATTAGACTCTTACCTTTCTCAAATGTTTTTCGCACAATATCAACTTTGACCATTATAATACGAATGTGCTACACGAGCAGATGAAAACAACCCATGGTCTCGCGCGGAAGTGAGCGAAATGAAAGAGACGTATCCGGTAGTTAGTATTTATCGCGAATGCTAGTGCGCAATGTCGGCACTAAACAAACAAAGCGGAGACTTTGAAGGAAAAACTTCTTTATTTCTTTCTTACCGTTATAATAGACCAGTGAAAATGATGTACAACGATTAATCGCATAAATCTCACGAAGAATACAAAACTGAAAGTAGTGCAAACATAGATCCCTGGACACACCAGAAGTGAAATCAGGTAAGTAGGGCTATTCTATGCATGAATGAAATGTAAAACTGTCTTGACTAAATTAGCCTAGTAGTTTCACAATCCCATTACATTGAAATGATAATTGTATTTTCGTCCAACCCTCAACATAAAATCGGAAATTTTTATTCAATATTGACATATGCTTTAAATATAAGACATTGATTTGGGGGAGTGGACACCAACAAGGGGGTGTAGGCTAAAGTGTTAAGATGAAAATGGGAGGCGCGAGGGATGTAATCAAATTTATCAGTTATAGCCTAGCATGTATACCAGAACTAGTAAACGCACAGTTGGCTGAAATGAGAGGAATATGGACTTGTATAATTATGTGTATGTTTAATTTACTTGTTCAGAATGCAAAGTTGCAGTATGTATTCACATAGGCATTGCTCTGACATATTAATAGTGCATATTTTGCTCCTTTTTGTTCTTTCTTTTTATTATCATTTTTATAAACACTGCACATTGAAATGTTTTAGTAACCATGTATGCTGTATGCGCAAGAGGGCCCTAATTTGAAAAAAAAAATCATATAGCGGATAACATTTATCCGTTATATGTCTATGGAATTCAGAGAAAAATCATACTAATTTCTTTTTTCTTTAAGTGGATTTATACATTATTTGTTTCTCCTAACTACTACTCCATGGCATAAATTGAGGATTCAGTCCCTGGTGTTAAGAGAGTAAGAAATTTTTATTAATGAAAGATAAATATATGCTGAAACCTCTTAAAAGATATATTGTTAGCTCACCTGAGCTGAAAGCTCAATAGAGCTATTTTAATAACCTTTTATCAGTCATCTGTCTGTCGACTTTTCATCTTCTCCAGAACCACTGGGCCAGGAAAGTTCAAATTTACATGACAGCTCTCTGACATAGTGCAGGTTCAATTTTGTTAAAATCATGGCCCTGAGGGTAGGGTGGGACACAGTAGGGGATAAAGGTTTTACATACAAGTATATAGGAAAAATCTTTTTAAAAATATATCTTGAGCTATTTAAGCTAGGGCTTTTATGTTTTATAGAATGCTGGACAACTCGCCCCCAAGACAACTCGCCCTCAAGACAACTCGCCCCCTCTTAGGACAACTCGCCCTCTCTCAGGACAAGTCGCCCCCTTCTCTTGAGACAACTCGCCCCCTTCTCTTGAGACAACTCGCCCCCAATATTATATATAAATATATTATCACATTTTATTTTTATTGTGTGTGTGTGTGTTATTTACACTTTTAACCCTATAAAGATACGTCTTTTTATTTCATACTTTAACACGAATAGTAAATTCTGATAGAATTATACACAGGTTTGATTATTGCATTTCAGAAAAAGTTATATTTTTCATAAATCAATTGGCAAGGAAAATTATACTTGCTGATCTTCAGGTAATTGATTAAATGTTTCCAATACTGAGAAAAGTTTGGGGTTTGGGGGTGGGGGTGAGTGGGTTTTTTTTCGATATAGTATACATAAGTGTAAAGGTGAAGCATGAATATTCTGATACATGTAATTATCTTTTAATGCGTTTCTCAACTAATTCCCGTTGAAAAATAATAAAATTCCCATTTTAGAAATTTTATAACGGCTTTGCTTTACTGATTCTTTTTACGCGGGGTGATATTTTTACGCGGCTATTTCAAAGTGGAAAGAACTCTGATGATGAGTACCTCATAACGTTTGAAGTAAATTTATAACAACTTGGGAGAAATCAAACAATTAGATTTAACAACAGGCGCAGATTATTAATAATTATAGTACATCAGCTGTAGACAAAGCTAATACTCTCCCTATACCAAACGCTAACTGGTTTCCGCTGAAATTATATATTTTACATGTAAATAAAAGTGATGATGAACTTACTGAACCCAAACACTGGATTTTCACTAAAATCTTTCGTCTTGCATAAAAAGACACGAAGTTCGGTGTTTACATGTATGTGAACACGTCTTATTGTCTGTGATGTATATACTATCTATAAGAAATTCATTAATATTTTGTTAAAACACCTCTTGGATTTAGACCAAAAATAACGAGCTATAACTGTGTTGGGATGCCAACACAAATGTCTCCGAACACCTCCCCATGTCAGAAATGCTTTTTGATGTGCACTCAGGATCCTCCAAAAACAATAGAAACTAAATTTGGTTGAAATCCGACGGACTTGATTTTTGGCCGCCATTTTGTTCAATGGCGGACATTTTGATACATTTGAAAATAGATTGGAAGGGAATACTGATGCTAAAAATGAACTGTGGACCCTCCATTTACCCCAGAACCCAAATGTTGTAGATATTTTAACACTTTGAAATATTTCGGTATATGGCGGCCATTTTGAAAATGGTGGCTCTAAAAAAAAATTTGATGGTGGAAATAGACTTGGGGTCACTAAAGTACCCTAGAAATGGAATTTGAATGAAATCCGACAACCTTGAGTTTTTGACGTTTTTTGGCCGCCATCTTGAAACGGCGGCCATTTTGAAAATGTGAAAATTTGATTGCACCCCTCCTAGTGACCCCCTATCAGCTCACAGAGTTTGAAGTGGATCTGTCGAAGCACTTTCACAAAATCGGTCGGACAAATTTCTCACTAAAGAAGAGGAATAATAAGAATAAGAAGAAAATAATAATAACGAGCTATAACTGTGTTGGGATGCCAACACAATTGTCTCCGAACAGCTCCCCATGTCCGAAATGGTTATTGATGCCAGACATGCACTCAGGATACTGAAAGAACTCTAGAAACTAAATTTGGCTGAAATCCGACGGACTTGATTTTTGGCCGCCATTTTCTTCAATGGCAGCCATTTTGAAAAATTTGAATATTGATTGGAAGGAAATACTGATGCTAGATATGAATTGTGGACCCTCAATTGACCCCAGAACCCTAATGTTGTAGAGATTTTAACACTTTGAAATATTTCAGTATATGGCGGTCATTTTGAAAATGGCGGCTCAAAAATAATTTTGATGGTGGAAATGGACTCGGGGTCACCAAATTACCCTAAAAATAGAATTTGGTTGAAATCCGACAACCTAGAGTTTTTGACGTTTTTTTGGCGGCCATCTTGAAACGGCGGCCATTTTGAAAACTTGAAAAGTTGATCGCACCCCTCCTAGTGACCCCCTATCAGCTCACAAAGTTTGAAGTGGATCATGGAAGCAAAGGGGCATTAGCTGTGAAAGTGATGGCAACCTTTTTACTCAAAATGTCTCAATGACATAGGAATATATATTAATGTCTAGTAAAAACATTTATTTTGTACAAAAACAAGAGAAACCTAATATAACGACGATAGATTGTCGCTTTTAGTGTACAGAAATACATAAGGAAGAATTATTATCTTGCAAGACAATAATTATTTAATTACCAAAATTCATGTGATATTCATACACATTAATGTGCCTGTTTTGAGGTTTAAAGGTGTTTGAAATAATTAAATACTGGTGTTATTACTGAAATATACATGTATGATATGGAGAAATTTTCATTTAATTCATTTTTGGTAACAAAATGACAGCTAATGCCCCTTTAAGAATAACTATCTTCAATGCACATCATAATAACCTTATTGTTTAGCTTTAAAGAATATTGGCTACAAGGAATCTTGATTATCAATATTAAACATATTTTTAATTTCTCTCAAGGAGTTCCTTATAAACAAACATAAAATTATGATTATAATATACATAGACCCTTGTGTCTTTCAATCTGTTAGACTGTTCCCTTTTATTGCTTTTCTTGAAAGTTGTGTTAAAAGAATTGGTGGTCTTGAAAAAGGTTGTTGTAGTGAACAGCAAAGGTCAACTGCTTTTAAGAAGTCTGTGTACCTTGTCACCAAGAGCAAGGATAGAGGTCGTGTGGTTCTGCATTTCACAGGGTCAGTTAAGGGACTAAAAGAATACAGTGTTAATGCCAATTATTTCCATGAATAATGAGAGACATCTCCCATCTCTTGTTAAAGTTTTCTACTTCAAAGATTTTGTGGGAGATGAGAAATACTGTATTTGATGCACAGAGACACAAAATTAAAAGTGGAGCTTGTTGGTCCTTAGTGACATCTTCCTTGCAGTATTTCATATGCCTTATAAAGCTTGCAAACACTAGTGTGGATAGAGCACGTGTACAGATGTTGTGTACACACCACTACCCTTCCACTGTCTACACACACACACACACACACACACACACACATATATATATATATATATATATATATATATATATATATATATATATATGTTTTACCGCCGTCCCGTTCCAATTTGATATCCTTTACTCTCGGGCGCTTTAAATCAGAGACGGGACACTTTTAATTTTGATAAAGTTGATTTTCCTTTATATTCACATGCATAGTATGACTCAAGTCTCATATACTGACCGACAACCTCCAACCCCTTACGTTGCATTGTAGGACGAGTCCGTCCCCTTCATTACATGTATGATGTTGAAGTTTGGAATATAGATTGATTGGTTGATAGATTGATAGATAGATAGATTGATTGATTGATTGATGTTTTCCGCCACACTCAACAATTTTTCAGTTATATAGAACAGCTGTTATGAATTTTTGGTCCTTTTTTTTTAAATTTTCGTTTGATAATCAAGAATTTTTAGACGATCGTGAGTTATTCTCTGCTCCCCCCCCTTTCCCTTCAGAAAAAAAACACACTATGTGTCTGATGCTCTTAAGATTCTTATGTGCAACAAAAATGAAGTTCAGTAAAAATTTTGGCAACTTTCTTGCATATTGTAATGAAAAAAATAATCTGATATTAGCCTTAGATTGCAAAAATAATATATATGTCTCTGATATAAAGCCTACCAAAATACCGTGTATTGACGGTATGACGTCACAGTTGCAAAAGCGCGGTAAATTATAAAACTGATGTTTAGGAAAAAAATCATGACATCCACAGCAAAATCTTTACGCGATCAATCATTCAATTTCATGGTGCACGTAGTGGTTCCTTAATGTCGATATCGTTTCCCTTGCCTCTAATAGATTATCAAGTCTTAGATTATCATTTTCTTTCAAATTTCTTCAAATAAATATTCATAAACCGTTATTAATAACGTACTATATTAATCAATGAAAGAGAAGGTAAATAAAGTAAGTAGAATTGTAGAGTCAAATTATTTGATTCAAATAAATGCAATTTCGCTAGAATCAGATAAGAAAACGTCCATTCGTATTCACTTTAAAAAGAATTTGATGCAGGCCTATTTCTTGTCGCTGTAAACGATGTGGATTTTTAAAATTAGAGTTTACGTTAACTAAATTAATCTTTTGACGTTTCTCGCGATCCATATGTGAAGCGACGTTGATAATTGACTTACATTTAGAAATTTGTGCACAGCATATAAAGAAATTTACGTATATATCTGGAGATGGGCATATAGGAGGAGAAGGTAACAATTTACTCAACATCCCAGATCGAAACAAATATATGAACTTGAGGTGTATTACAACCCACCATCTACCCAAATTAAACGAACAAAAATTGCAGTCACCATTATCTATATTCTAAGACACATCAGCGTTTGTCCGCAGGTTGCATTTGAGACGTATAATATTAGTACAGTTCATACATGTGGCTTTGCTTTAACACAAAGGGGGGAGGGGGGTCGACAAGCAAAAACGAAGAAAGAAAAAAACCCACACTCACTGTTACTCTTGTTGGCATAAAGCGACTTAGTTTGTTGATTTCATGATATTTTTAAACTACATTTTCCATTGTATGCAAGGTGAAGATAACGAACAGTGATCAATCTCATAACTCCTATAAGCAATACAAAATAGAGAGTTGGGCAAACACGGACCCCTGGACACACCAGAGGTGGGATCAGGTGCCTAGGAGTAAGCATCCCCTGTTGACCGGTCACACCCGCCGTGAGCCCTATATCCTGATTCTACATGAAAGGCATATTTGTCATAAAAAGTGGAAAAGATTGGTACCCAATCCCAAGTTCTATTTGCCGTAAGTATAATTCTTTGTAGTATATGTCATGCTCTGGTGATATTTGTAATTATATGACTCTGGCCCCCCATGTAATTATACATTTTCTTACAGAATTGAACAAATTCAATGATTTGCAGCTTTCCAGAAAACATCTTTTTAACATATAAAATCTTTCTGAAATTAAGACCAGTTAGGAAAGCAAGTTAACTTCAAGCAACAATTCATTTCTTATTTTATAAAGACCATTTCTAATTAGACGGTAAAAATTCTTGCAGAAATACATTGAATCTTTCAGCACCACACTGTTTCAGTCTGCTTGTACTTAATTGACTTCATTACTTTTGTATATGTGACAATTTCACTTCAATGTTTATATAAGAAAAAAAACAACGTATCGTATGAGTTATATGAATTTGATATGGAATTATTTTTAAGTCCCCTGTAAACTGTCATCCACCACCAAAATACCTCACTGTTTGAACGAATCAAAATTCACACCCTTACAGTGTATGCATAATTGTATTATATTGTAATCAATTTGTTCTTGGTATTTTCAAAGATTTAACAGGAAATAATTCTGAATCATAACTCTTTTGTAGATAAACACTAGCCCTAGAAAATTTTTAATGACTATACAGTGTATATTACATATGTGTATGTAAATATTGCACATGTATTTTGTGTCCTTCAATAAAATTCATAAAATATAATAAAATGAACCCTTATATGGCCCCATCATGTCCTCAAGAACCATGTTTTAAAACCCTATACAACAGTATTCACAGTTTTGTCATTTCTGTTCCTGTTGATCTACTGCAGATTTGAATGACCCATTCTATTTTGCATTTATTTCTCCTTGAAAGGGGTCCAAGATCCCCCTTTAAAAATAAAAATTTATGTGAAAAGTTTACTTTGACCATTTTCCCTACTACAGGTATACCAAGAAAGTCCATAAATATTCTATATGTACGGTATATCATACATATCTATGCATATCCTTTTCATCAAATTTGCCTCCCATGAGGCTTTTTTCCTTCAATATGTACTGTATGAGAACTACAGGTATCTATCAAACACAACTAAATGACACTTTCAGAAAATTTATCATGTTTTATTAGCAAACACTTTATCATTATTACACTATTGATAGCCTCATTGTCATATATATATATATATATATATATGTGTGTGTGTGTGTGTGTGTGTGTGTGTGTGTGTGTGTGTGTGTGTGTGTGTGTGTGTGTGTGTGTACGTGCGTGCGTGTGTGACATTGGAAAGGAATTTTTTTATGTTGAGTTCTCTGTATGTTATCTTTGGGTCAAGTCATAATATAAATTGCCACATTTATTTATCATTGAAATTATTTCATTACTACATTAGTCATAGACTTTACATCACACTTACAAAAATGTCTTACATTGGTTTTAGCCGAATTTCCATTGGTTGATTTTAACTGCACAAATATGTAATGATTTATATTTATTACAACATGGATTTTCAATGACATTAGTGATGACATTTCTGTGGTGAGAGTATATTTATCATTTTCTCTGTATGTTAACTTTTGGTCCTGTCATAATATAAATTCCCACATTATCTATCATTGAAATTATTTCATTACTACATTAGTCGTAGACCTTATATCTCACTTACAATTTATCTTAATTAATACTGGATTATTACTTTAATTTTAAAAAATGTCAGGTGTTGAACTGATATCTATATTAGACATGTGTTTTAATTAAGTTACACTACATATGGATTTGTTCTCTTTGGATTTTCTTTTTTGAGCCACTAGTTATTTGTATTGGTGTGTAAACACAAGGTGTGAATCTAGGAAGGTGTACAAAGTTATATGTATGATTTAATCTAGACCATATCATGGTCATTGATACTCATATGACTTTTTAAAATCCTGTACCAGATCTATATGTTCATCATCTTCAACAGCATGACACTGGGAGCAAGCATGACACAATTACTATCTATTTGAAAAATAATTTTTGAAAGTGCACCTCCACAATGTTAATTTGGGGGAGGGGGTGGGAGAGGAGGCACTTCTCTTTAAAAGATTTGTTTGCATAGATCAACAGATGTATTGATATAATTCTGAAATACCTATAACCAAATTAATGCGATAAAGATCTAGTGATTGATATTAGCGATTCCTCAAGCACTTTCATTTTAGAAACAATTTCAAGATAGTTATAAAAACGAAATTAGGCTTTTAAAAAAATCTTCGATAGTCAATCTTTAATCTGTGCCTGTAGTATTTCACTGAAGATGTACGTACACTTAAACTTTATCAACATGTCTATGACACTACGGACAGTTGACGGACTTTTCAAAAGATACGAGATCTCTGAGAAAATCCGAGTCACTAACCTGGTTGTTTGAATGTTGTCGCTTTTTCTGGACAACCTATCCATCAGTAAAGAAGTTCCTGGCGTATCTTGTCTTTCCTGATTGGATTCCCTCTCAAATATGACAACAATACGCAGAAATGTGACCCTGATACGATAAAATCTTCCTCCTGTTTCCACAGATGCCTCGGCATCATCATCACTACGTCGATGACACTCCGTTCAAAATCATAGTCCAATGTCAAGGCCAGTAGTGTCAATTTTTAATCAGTCTAAACGTTACACAAAGTGTAGAAGAATTTATTTCTACTAATTCTGGAATAATTAAACCCTACGTGGCCACCCTATCTGCTATTTTAGAAAACCGAATCACACGCGTATAGTAACTTGCGTTTTTCTGCAGAAGTTTTGAAAGCCTGTTTTAGTGTCATTATTCGTAGGGGAAAGTAGTCCCGGGGATTTGACACTGTACGGAGTTTGAGATAAACACGACTGAAGAAGACCGGTAACACGGTCGAAGTCAATCGGATCACACGCTCGTCCTTTTCCGTAATCGGCAAAAGACTCGGACGTGAATCGGCGCAAGAATTGCATCAAACCGATTCATTTCTTTGCCGGAAGCGCGCATTTGGAAGAGGTTAAAAGACCAGAATCGAATCCCTGTATAATGTGTTAATTACATTTTCACCACAGATTCAGTTTTGGTATCATTAATGTCTTATTCACTCTAATACATACACATATAAGTGGAAATTCATAGTGGTAGAATACTAGATACATTTGAAAGCTCGCGTTTCATTTTGTAACGTACGAGTGTGACGTCATATTTGCATTCGTGTACACATGGCTGCAGAATCTGATGGAGCCGTTCCACATTAGAGGTTCATTTGCGATTGGGTCGAAATATTTCTACAAAGTGTTTAGAGTTTATATATATATATCACAGAAATAGTAATTCACTCTTAAATGAACATAACTGCCCTAAGTGAAGAAATATTTAATATAAAGCACAGGAAATATCACTTATTTGGATACCCACTTCCGCCTCTACGCGGGGTTGAACTCACGACCTGCGAAACGAAATTTCCTAGCACCATGTAACCAGCGAGCCAGACCGCTCGACCATCTAGGCAAGTCAAAAACCTTGCTTTCGATGACGATGGAATTCTCGCCACGCTGTCACACGCTACACGGTCATTGAAATTGGGAATTGGGATACAGTTACTTAATGTCCATTTAAGAGTATCATACAAGATACACGTTGCATTTGAAATATTATATATATCGTGTTTTTAATTCATAGGTATTGCCACGCGATACAAGTACCTGAAAACTGTATTTGGTAGACGTTCCAAGATCATAAATAAACTGAAGTATGCTGGCAGTCAAGCAAACAACGCCTCCTGGGGATATACCTTCCTTACAAGGGTAACTGTAATGAAAGGCGATGATAAACAACAGTGTTCAATCTCACAACTCCCACAAAAATTACAAAATAAAGAGTTAACAAACACGGACCCCTCGACACACCAGATCAGGTGCCTAGTAGGAGTAAGCGTCCCCTGTCGTTCACATTCGCACTTAGCCCTATATCTTGATCAGGTAAACGGAGTAATATGTAGTCAAAATCAATGTGCCAAGAACGGACTAACAATCGGTATGAAACACGTCAGACACACAGCAAGGTTAAGGTGTCCCGCGTAAAGTTAAAACAAACATCATGCAATGTACCTCGGTGCACTTCACACTATATGACGTCACAATATAAAAGTACATCACGACGTACAGGTCTATAGTTTTCTTTGATAATTTATAAGTCTACTATTCCTATATATAGTATGTGCACGAAAGAATGTAAAGTAATCTTTAAATTACTTTGTGACTTTGAAATCGCCCCCGATGTGCATAGTCATTTGGAATAAAGAAAACCAACGCATGTACATATCGACTCGGCACAGGTGAAAGATGACGATATTTTATTTCGAGCAAGACATATTCCTAAAGGTGACTAGTTGCAGATTTAGGATTTTGATACGGAAGGTAGAATATTTTGCATCGTTTAGATACGATTTGGATGTGAATGTGGAAAATGCCCAACATTTGAGTTAAGATTATGGAAAATGCTATATTTGAGAGGATATTGTATCGATCCATATCACTTTTTAAATTTACCATTTCAATGTCAACATATCAAGCCCAAGCTGCAAATGATTTGAGTGCATCTTTCACATGTGCCGAGGTGATAAACAACTAAAAGTCTAGCGGATAAAAACTACGTACTTGTAGTTAAGCGAAGGATTTTCTCACGTGATACGATGTTTGTTTATGTATTGACAAACGATTTTTACTTTTAAAAATTCGACGTTTGGAAGAATTTTACTTTTATACGAATATGCTGTTATTACTTGTTATTTTACTCGGGACATCTTAAAGTTCATAAGAGACGGTTTTTAACAATACTTTTCTCTCTCCATAATTATAAACTTTGTTTCACAGACTCCTCAAAAATGCTTTTTAAGATTAATGACGATATTAACTCGAAGAAATCGAAGTGCAAAGGTAGTCGGAATAGAAAATCGTTACCCGATTATCGTTCCTTATTTCCTGAATTTGTGACGTCATAAGAGACCACACTCAGATTTGCGAATCAAAACAAAAGCACATCCATAGACGATTTATTCACAGCTGGAGAAGTTTTTGAATGGGGAACCATAGTTCGTTACACAAGGATATAACTTTGAACTCATTATTAATGCAAATACCAGCCACATCGACGATTTTTCTTCAGAGGACGAACAAGATAGATCAAGGTCCTATTTATTCCAAATCGGTTGAAATAATACTGACTGGTTAATGATAAATGTATGATAATTTCAGAGTACATTCTCTGATGACAATAAAAGAAATATAGATAGTTATTACTTCCGCTTTTTTCAACCCCATGCAGACAAGCAGTATCCGTTGTTGTTTTTTCCAAAAGTTGAAGTAATTGAAGGTTGACTGACAGAAAAGGTGGGCACCCCCTCATCCCCCTTTGGTTTCATGTGCCCAAGTTCCACCCTGACTCGGATATATTCTATAGCCAGATCGGAATTTCCTTTGCACAAATCGCGAGCGCCGCATTTTGAATTCATTTTCATAGAATTTTTCCAAGAATCGTGTGCAGCTATTTTAGTTTAAGAGGTGAATTATATAATAATAAATATAAATGTCTACTTAACATTCTTTTACAATAAAATTTGCGACATTAAGGCCTATTTGAAGAATAATTTAATTAATTTTTTGTTTTAAATTTTGCCCCCAATAAGGTAACCAACGTGCAAATTAGTGCTTCATTTAAAAAAATCATCACCCAACTCTTGCATGACGGTAAAAATCGGTTTATTTCATCTGATATAAAAACTTGTAGTTTCATGATCGCTCCACCATTTGCTTTGAACATTCTTTTTAAACAGAAAAGAGGGGGGGGGTGTCTGATAATGCAACTTTCAACTTACACATGTGTAAAGTTAGACATATTCATCTTCAATTTATTTACTTATCTACAGAGAAAAATATTCTGATCAGAAGAGCTTCACATGACTATTTCAGAGTCAAATTTCATTTCAAAACAAATCAGATCATGTTCAGATACTAAATTATGAATATCTGTACTACCGTCATTATACAGTCAACGTTTAGTTTTGTAGGATTTTCTCGTCTTCGCCGTGCTTGCAGTTGGTCTGTAGTCGAAAATAGTTAGAACTGCATCTTCTTGAAGATTTAATTTCATAAATCCATTAGTTTTTGCCAAAGTAGAGTGTATACAATAACGAAACTGATCCTCATCAACCCCCGTAATCATGTAAAATGATTGTGAAACAACTTCGAGTTCTGTGTTCTCGGTGTAGATTTCACACCCAAGTCTTTCTGAACGTTGGATCATTTAGACAAAAGTATATAGAATTACCCGATTTGCTACATTACAGTTGAATGTAAGCACATTGAACATTTTGACGGCTAAAACCCGCAGTTATTAGTATAAACAAATACACATTTGCGTCAGGTTGGTCTCTTTTGACGTCATAAAGCAAGGGAGATAAGTCATCTTCCTATTTTGATACTTCACACCATAGCAACATTTGACGATCTGTAGAGTCTGTTACCTTACGATTTTTTCTGAATGACTTATTTACATATATTAAGTAATTAAAGAAGAACACATTTTCGTGCAAAACATTTTTTTAAAATTGTCTCCTATGACCTTTAACCCCGCTGTGCAGCATTTGACCCAATGATAGGTTATATGGGCAAGCTGGATCATTATAACAACCATAGAATTTACGAAATGGTGGCTTTAACTGTTGAAACCCCTGTTGAAACATCAACTTGTTTATCAGTAGTCTTCATCGATTTAAAACTGTTCATACACCGAACAAGCTCCTGCGTATTGAATCAGTTGAGAGATATAAAGACCATATGCAAGTGATAATGGAATATTGCTACAAAAATATGGGAACTTGACGATGGAAAAGCTGAAATCATCCCGCTTATCGTAAATTTAAGTTGTTAGTTTGCCGTCAATATCCATTTTCAATAAAACATCTAAGTATGAAGCAGATGTGGAGGCACCCGTGGTGTCTTTTATCTCCAGTTCATAGGGATACACATATATCGAATCGACATATGCATGAAAATGATTATTGTTAATAGATAAAACGTCGTCGATATATCTAAACGTCGAGTTGAAGGCCACAACAAGAGATTATTTTTCTTGTCATGTACAAGCTTTTGAATAAACTCTGATTCTTATGAATATAACACAGGTCAGCTAACAAAGGAGCACAATTCGTGCCCATGGGAATTCCAATAGACTGTTGGAAGACCTGATCACCAAAGACTAAGAAGAAATTGTTATTGATGAGCTATTTTCTATTTCAACTTCAGGGTACTTGTGTGTGGGATCAGAGTGGTGTTTAACAAAGTAATGACCGATCACTAGATACGAATATTTCTTTTGTCCATCTCTGTTGAAGAAGCAACTGTCTGTGATGTCAAAAAGTCTAGTCTTTAATTTATCGTGAGGAATGGTCGCCTAAAGAGTTGAAAACTCATACGTTTTGATGTTGTTGATTTTAGAAAGGTTTTGCTATTTCAAATTTCCTAAAAGTTTTTTTTTTTAGAATCCTGATTTGATTCACACCACGTCTGGCATATGTAGTCGCACAGTACGTTTGAAGTTTCTCCTTCACAGCTGTTAATATTTTCGTGGGGAACAAAGATAGGAGTTTGGTAGATTATTTACTCGATCCAGCAATCGAGTTTAGGAATCCAGTATAGGTAATTTATATCCATACATCGCATTGACTGGGATATTAAATGTGTCTAAAACTGAAAAATGGTTTCAAAGAATCTTATTCTTTCAAAGGGCAGTTGGAGTTTAAGTACAATTACCAAATGTGATAGTAAAATACAGAATGGGCCTTACAAAAAAGACAATGTTGTTACAAGTTTTGTCAGCTGGAACTAAAGTATATTCCTCGTGTAACCTATCTAATTCTTTGATCACTTCTGGTTTACTGTACACACAAGTATATCTTGTAAGTACTTTTGTTTTGATGAGTCTAATGTGGGATTTTGGTATTCCTCTTAAACTGTTAATCCATTCTGACATGTTCTTCATTTTCAAATTTAGCCCATCGCCTGCAATAATCTTCGACAGAATTCATAACACAGATGAAGTTGTAATATAAAATAACTTATAATGAGGTACCCTTAGTATTTATAGAAAAACCCATCGTAAATAAGACATGAGATGTATCTGTATACATGTACTTACCTGGACCGTTTTGATGGCCTTCCATCACAAGCGTCTCGAATGTTGCTGAAAGGATCGGCACCGTCTTTTATCTCAGAAGGGTTCATTGTCAACAATGTTATGTTTTCTGTTTCTTTTATTTTGCATGCGATTTCTTGGGCTTTACTGCTACATCCATCTAATAATGGGTTAAATTTTTAGTTTTATTCAAAACTGCATTTTGTTAACATATAATACAGTGCATAAGCATATCTAAAACTAGAGTTGAACGATACATGTAACTGAAAATTAGGAAACTCATTAGTAATTGAACTTATCATACTACAACGAACTTCTAAAGAGTAGAAGAAGACCCCTCTTTTTTCAGGTCAAGGGTCAATTTACTGTGGGCATACAGGAATATATTGTCAGCTTGATATATCGAGAACCCATTGCTTGATAGACATTAAACTTAGTATACTAGTATAACCATAACCGTAAATGATAGGAGGATGAAACCTTTTCTAAAACATAGAGGGTAATTAGTAGAAGCGAAGAATTTAAAATGAAGAGATTCGGTGTCCCCTAAAGGGAGTTAATGCCTCTTTATGTTTTGCGATTTATTCGTAAAACATGTCGAACTTGAGAACGGTTTGTCGTAGAGACATGGGACCAACTGGAATAGGATCGGTGACCTTTGACCTTGAAAATTAGGTCAAGGTCAATGTCATCAGAAAAGAGGAAAAAATAGCACTTTTTATACTCTCTTTCCTGCTTAAGATAGCGTTGAAATATTATATGGGTAAGTATTGACTTCTTGATTGGTTTTGATAGTATGCATTACAACTTTGAACTTTGACCCTTTTGTGAATTTCGGAGACTCGCGTCGCAAACATTGTTATCGCTACTCCTACTTAACGGAAAGTCATAGAGACACGAAACCTTCGCTAATGAATTCACAGTAAAACCCTCTTTTAAAGAAAAAATAATCAAAGGGATACGAAACCCTTAAGCATAGTTATTGCCCCTGAAAGTCTCCAATATCATTATCTAAGCCTATAACTTTTATATTAATATCGATGAAAACATGGGACCACTTGCATTAAGACCGATGACCTTTGACCTTCAAAATGAGGTCAAAGGTCAAGGTCATCATCAAAATTATTTTTTTTCCATTTTCAAGGTCTTTCAAAGTATTTTTAGCATTGAGAAACTAACGGAAAGTAACCGAAAACCCCTAAACAAATCATTGCCCCTGAATGTCTTGATTAACGTTTTTAAGCTGATAGCTTTTACATTAATATAGATAGAGACATAGGATCACTTGCATTAAGAGCGATTACCTTTGACCTTTAAAATGAGATCAAGGTCAAGGTCATCGTAAACATTATATTTAAGTTTTTATTATTTTAAATTATTATTAAATTTTCAAGGTCGTTTTGAGTTTCGTACATCATCTTAAATATCTTTTTTTAAATCATTGTAGGTGGAAAGCCCTCTAATTGTTCGCGAACAATTAGGATTACTAGTTATTATGGTCTTCCGTCTTCATCGGAAGACCCTTCTATTATTCTATTGTTGATTTTTCACTTTTCTTATTAGGGTCTTCCGTCTTCAGCGGAAGAACCTTCTATTATTCTATTGTTGATTTTTCACTTTTCTTTTTATTAAGGTCTTCCGTTTCAGACGGAAGGCCTTATAGTGATTGTACTGTTTATTATTATTAAGGTCTTCCGTTCTTCACGGAAGACCTTATAGTGATTCTACTGTTTCTTCTACAAACATATTATACAAAAGAGGCCCATGGCCCACATCGCTCACCTGAGTCACCTTGGCCCATATTTCAAGATTTTCCCAATATATTCACATCCATATTGTGATCCAACACGCCGCAGGAGGCATGATGTTTATATATTTGAATCTGTATTACGTCATAAAGCTTTCATGTCAATGTAAACTTTTCGGGCCCAGTAGTACGTAAGAAGATTTTTAAAGATTTTCACTAATTTGTATCTAAAGGTTTGATCCCCTATTGCGGTCCACCCTACCCTCGGGGTCCGTTATGTTTACAAACTTGAATCTGCATTATGTCAGGAAGCTTTTATGTAAATGTAAACTTCTCTGGCCCAATGGATCTTAAGAAGAATTTTTTTAAAGACTTTCCCTATATATTTCTATGTAAAACTTTGATCCCCTAATGTGGCCCCACCCTACCTGGGGGCAATGGTTTTTACAAACTTGAATCTGTACTATGTCAGGAAGTTTCCATGTACATAATATGTAAATATAAACTTTTCTGGCCCAGTTCTTGAGAAGATTTTTGAATATTTCCCCTATATATTTGTATGTAAGACTTTTTATCCTCTATAATGGCCCCACTCTACCCCCGGGGGCAATGGATTTAACAAACTTGTTATATCAGGAAGATTTCATCTACATGTAATTTTTCTGTGCCAGTGGTTCTTGAGAAGAAGATTTTTAAAGATTTCCCTATATATTCCCATGTAAATCTTTCCTCTCCTATTGTGGCCCCATCCTACCCTCAGGGGGCCTCGGTTTTAGCAAGCTTGAATCTGCATTATCAGGAATCTTTCAAGTAACTATAAACTTTTCTGGTCCATTGGTTCTTTAGAAGATTTTTTAAAGATTTCCCTATATATTTGTATGTAAAACTATGATTCCCCATTGTGGCCCAATCCTACCCTGGGGGCCATGATTTTAACAAACTTGAATCTTCACTATGTCAGGAAGTTTTCATGTAAATTTCAACTTGCCTTGCCGAGTGGTTCTTGGGAAGAACATTTTAAAAGATTTCCCCTATATATTTGCATGACAATAGTGTCGCAAGGTTCAAACATGTCGAAATGGACCGTTATTTATCAGACATCGTGAAAATTTATCAAAAATGAAAGGGGTGGTCTTGTATTTCGATATAAGAAGAATTTAAAAAGTGTGTTTCATATATTTTGCAAGTAAATCAAAATGGATTTTCCCTGCGTTCACAAATGCTTATTCAGATGCCGTTACTAGTGTGTTATTTAGGCTGGTCTTTACTTGCATCAGTTTTTTCTTTCATTCTTTATTATATTCTAGGGGAAAAAAACTGTCCAATTTTGCTTCTGGTGATATTTTTGAAATGTTTATAAATTCAATTACTACATTTTAGAACAATAATTGGCAGAATAAATGTGTTACAAAAAGAAATGGTCGAAGTGGAAATGTCTATTCAATGAACCATAACAGTTTTTAGAACAAAACTAGTAAAATATACATGTAGTTTTCTGTATCACTTTCTTTAACCTGTATGGAAGCATGAGTGAAAAGTGTATATGTATTTGTGTTTAAAATAATTAAAAGGTAATGATAAAAATAAAAATCGATTCAGGAACAGAAATGACCGGGTTGCTTTAAAAGATGTTACCTATCATAGAGATAGCAGTACAAACATACTGGAAAAAATGACATATGGAATGCAGAATTTTCAACAACAACAAAAAAGAAGCACTTTAAAATGTCAAGTGTATATCTTCAATGTTTTAATCACATCTATAATGTACAAGGTCTGCAAAATGTCAAGTAAAATCTGTGAGAGGAGTTGGGTACATAAAATAGATACCATGCTTAAAAAGTGACAAAGTTCAACTACATCATGCATATGTAAATTTTTCAAAGAATGTCCGATCACTTCCAAAAAGACACATGCATGCAAGGTGAAGATAACGAACAGTGATCAATCGCATAACTCCTACAAGCAATACAAAATAGATAGTTGGGCAAACACGGACCCCTGGACACACCAGAGGTGGGATCAGGTGCCTAGGAGGGGTAACCATCCCCTGTTGACCGGTCACACCCTCCGTGAGCCCCATATCCTGATCAGGTAAACGGAGTTATCCGCAGTCAAATCAGTGTGTCAAGAACGGCTTAACAATCGGTATGAAACACGTCAGACAGCATTTGACCCAATGCGAGGTTGTATTGACGAACTAGATCGTTATAACGACCATAGAATTTGCGAAATGCTGACTTCAATCGAGACTGTTGAAATCCCTGTACCATCAACTTGTTTGTCAGTGCATATCTTTAATGCTTTCATAAAAGCTGTACGAGGTCTGAAGGATGTCAAATAAATCATGTAAGAGGAGTTGATTACAAAAATAGGTACCGTCTATTCAAGACATCCTTAAAGTGAACGGTTAAAAATATCTGAGAGAATGAAAATAATGACCAAAGATAATTTTACCTGTTTCAGTTGATGTACATTCCGGATTAACACATTCTTTAATCTTCTCTATCTCAGCTATGTGTCCATCCTCAAGAGTTAGTGTTTTTAAAGAACCACTTGAAGCGCCCTCTTTGAGAGTGTTTATTATGCCATTTATTAGAGCTTCATCGCTGTTTTTGTGGGAAATCATAATATGAATAGGGATTAGTTTTGACTGCGATGCAATGCGTTTTGGACAGTATGATTTATACATAATATCAGATGGCCACTTTTGAATGATAGCCAGTCTTTTGGCTATAAATGTAGCCATTTTATCACAATCATTTGCAGCTGCATTTTGTATACGTGTATACAGTTGGAGACGTTTCACTTCCTTAGTTGGAAATGAATTAGCAAAACATGTTTTGAGAACAGGCCAACTTCCATGGAGAGTCTTGGAAAATGCATCTACAAATGCTCCTTTAATAGTCCAAAAGATATTCCAACAGTCACCAATGCTTAGATCACGTAGCCCGATCACAGTTGAAGGTTGACGATAGCAGTCAATATGCGTGCGAAAAGCCCATTCTTTAACATATTCACAAGAAACGTTTATTTGAGGATACATAACGTGTGCCAGGCTTTCTTGTAGGCACTTCCTTACAGCATCAACCCATTTCTTTCCATTTTTAGAGAATTTGTGGTAATTATTCTCAAATCGCTTGCAGTATTTTTCTGCGTATGTTATTGCATATGGATGCGCAGTTGATTCACAAGATATGCGGGTCTCCAAACATCTTCGATACCAAGAACAGTTATTTCCGTCTGGTGTATAGCAGTGTAAGGGGATGACAGACTTCCATGGTAAGAGGTTTTTTTCAGGGTCACATTCGCACGTTGAAACGCCTGGGTTGTTTGGTGTGATTGAACAGTAGTACCAACAATATTCTGCATATGGGTCTTTACACTGCATGCCTATTGATTTAAGAGTAGATCTTCTCATGCAGACTGCAGCCTGATATTTTCTGTTCGGGAAATAATCTGAAGACACACACTCTGTTATTCCTTCATTGCCGTTGTCTCTCTCACACTGAGAATAGACACCGGATATCGCCATCATACTGAGACAAAGTACAGTCACACAGGTAAACAAACTACGCTCCATGTTTATGAATTCTACGTCTTCCTTCTTCGTATTTGAAACCTCAAACTCTGAATGAAGGGGTTTAAACTTATTGAAATGCATACATTATATTACTCGATCAAGTGAAACACTTTAGAGGCCTCAATAGAAAGAACGTTGCATAGATAGAATGTTAAAAGGTTTATTTATTATATAGCATGTGCCCGGTTCATATTCAAAAGACTGTTTAATTATGATGACAGTCATGCAAAACTCAATATTTAAGTCTTTTAATGAAGAATCATAGTTACCGATACTTCTATTTCATTAAAGGAATTATGTCCAAAAGAAGTTCACACCATTTGTCTCAACATCCATTTTCAGCACATAACATCAAAAGTGGCGTTTTTCTTCTTTAATTATTTTTTTTTAAAACAGTCGTTATGTGATTGTTTCTTTCTTTCAGAAGACATACCGTGTGTAGGTCTATTTCTAAAGTGTACTGAAAAGACCAATATATTGCATGAACTTAAATTCTGTCCAAATAGAGTCCGTATCAGATACGGTGGAATCATTCGTGACGCTTAAATAAAACTATACCAATCAATGTAAGTTTATTTTAAGATAAGTCCCTACTCGATAATTTTTTTTATTAAAGTATAGATTCTTCACTGAAACCATTAGAATAACACCCAATGTAACTAAAAAGACCAAAACATGCACATCTTGACAGCTTACTTTTCTGACCAGAATCTCCTGTAGACAAATTTCAACCAATTTCAATATTTTGAAGATCTCAACACACTACTGAAGCAAAATTTTCAGATCTATTTATTTATCAAATATTACACTGAAGAATTAATAATTAATGTCTTTTTCATAGATTAGGTTATAACGATGAAAATTTGTGGGGGAAATTATTACAAAAATATACAGTCTTGGACATATTTTCGTGATTTCAGTCTACGTATTACTTCTTCGTATTTTCTAAGTAAATTGGAACTTCAAAGTCTGTATGAAGAGATTTAAACTTACTGAAATGCATAGATTACTTCATATATGCTCGATCAAGTGAAACACTTTAGAGTCCTCAATAGAAAGAACATTGCACAGATAATTTGTTAAAAGGTTTCTTTATTATATACAAAAGACTGTTTAATTATGATGACAGTCACGCAAAACTCAAGATTTTTAAAAGAATTTTAATGAAGGATCATATTTACCGGTACCTCTATTTCATTAAAGAAATTATGACCAGTACAAGTTCACACCATTTGTATCAACATCCATTTTAGCACATAACATCAAAAGTGGCATTTTTCTTCTTTAATTAATTTTTTAAAATAGTCGTTTCGTGATTTTTTCTTTCTTTCAGAAGACATACCGTGTGTAGGTCTATTTCTAAAGTGTACTGAAAAGACCAATATATTGCATGAACTTAAATTCTGTCCAAATAGAGTCCGTATCAGATACGGTGGAATCATTCGTGACGCTTAAATAAAACTATACCAATCAATGTAAGTTTATTTTAAGATAAGTCCCTACTCGATAATTTTTTTTATTAAAGTATAGATTCTTCACTGAAACCATTAGAATAACACCCAATGTAACTAAAAAGACCAAAACATGCACATCTTGACAGCTTACTTTTCTGACCAGAATCTCCTGTAGACAAATTTCAACCAATTTCAATATTTTGAAGATCTCAACACACTACTGAAGCAAAATTTTCAGATCTATTTATTTATCAAATATTACACTGAAGAATTAATAATTAATGTCTTTTTCATAGATTAGGTTATAACGATGAAAATTTGTGGGGGAAATTATTACAAAAATATACAGTCTTGGACATATTTTCGTGATTTCAGTCTACGTATTACTTCTTCGTATTTTCTAAGTAAATTGGAACTTCAAAGTCTGTATGAAGAGATTTAAACTTACTGAAATGCATAGATTACTTCATATATGCTCGATCAAGTGAAACACTTTAGAGTCCTCAATAGAAAGAACATTGCACAGATAATTTGTTAAAAGGTTTCTTTATTATATACAAAAGACTGTTTAATTATGATGACAGTCACGCAAAACTCAAGATTTTTAAAAGAATTTTAATGAAGGATCATATTTACCGGTACCTCTATTTCATTAAAGAAATTATGACCAGTACAAGTTCACACCATTTGTATCAACATCCATTTTAGCACATAACATCAAAAGTGGCATTTTTCTTCTTTAATTAATTTTTTAAAATAGTCGTTTCGTGATTTTTTCTTTCTTTCAGAAGACATACCGTGTGTAGGTCTATTTCTAAAGTGTACTGAAAAGACCAATATATTGCATGAACTTAAATTTTGTCCAAATAGAGTCCGTATCAGATACGATGGAATCATTCGTGACGCTTAAATAAAACTATACCAATCAATGTAAGTTTATTTTAAGATAAGTCCCTACTCGATAATTTTTTTTATTAAAGTATAGATTCTTCACTGAAACCATTAGAATAACACCCAATGTAACTAAAAAGACCAAAACATGCACATCTTGACAGCTTACTTTTCTGACCAGAATCTCCTGTAGACAAATTTCAACCAATTTCAATATTTTGAAGATCTCAACACACTACTGAAGCAAAATTTTCAGATCTATTTATTTATCAAATATTACATTGAAGAATTAATAATTAATGTCTTTTTCATAGATTAGGTTATAACGATGAAAATTTGTGGGGGAAATTATTACAAAAATATACAGTCTTGGACATATTTTCGTGATTTCAGTCTACGTATTACTTCTTCGTATTTTCTAAGTAAATTGGAACTTCAAAGTCTGTATGAAGAGATTTAAACTTACTGAAATGCATAGATTACTTCATATATGCTCGATCAAGTGAAACACTTTAGAGTCCTCAATAGAAAGAACATTGCACAGATAATTTGTTAAAAGGTTTCTTTATTATATACAAAAGACTGTTTAATTATGATGACAGTCACGCAAAACTCAAGATTTTTAAAAAGAATTTTAATGAAGGATCATATTTACCGGTACCTCTATTTCATTAAAGAAATTATGACCAGTACAAGTTCACACCATTTGTATCAACATCCATTTTAGCACATAGCATTAAAAGTGGCATTTTTCTTCTTTAATTAATTTTTTAAAATAGTCGTTTCGTGATTTTTTCTTTCTTTCAGAAGACATACCGTGTGTAGGTCTATTTCTAAAGTGTACTGAAAAGACCAATATATTGCATGAACTTAAATTTTGTCCAAATAGAGTCCGTATCAGATACGATGGAATCATTCGTGACGCTTAAATAAAACTATACCAATCAATGTAAGTTTATTTTAAGATAAGTCCCTACTCCACAATTTTTTGGTTATAGTATAGATTCTTCTCTAGAATAACACCCAAAGTAACTAAAAAGACCAAAACATGCACATCTTGACAGATTACTTTTCTGACCAGAATCTCCTGTAGACACATGACCCCTTCATTCATCAAACAATTTCAATATTTTGAAGATCTCAACACACTACTCAAGCAAAAATTTCAGATCTGTTTATTTATCAAATACTACGTTAAATAATTGATAATTAATGTCTTTTTCATTGATTAAGTGATAACGATGAAAAATTGTGGGGGAAATTATTACAAAAATATACAGTTTTGGTGATTTCATGGTTAACCACCTTCTTTTCTTCTTTACAATATTTAAATCTGTTGAATTTTGAAAGTTAAAAGAATATCACGCCTCACAGACTTACATTGTACTTCTTCTGTAGCATGTCTACCCCTACCAATAACCTTAAACTTGAAAGAATGTTATGGAGATATATTTCTTCAGAAAAATAGCTAAGTATCTTCATTTGTTTGTGTTAAGACACAATAGAAATCTCTTTATATTCAAAGAATAAACTATCCCGTGGGGATCCGGGTTAGAATAGGTCCTCAGTACCCTTTGCTTGTCGTTAGAGGCGACTAAATGGGACGGTCCTCGCGGTGGTCGAGATGCTAGAGCGTTCGCCACGCATGCGGAAGGCCGCGGTTAGAATCCCTGCCGTGACAGACCTAAGTCGTTAAAACAGATAGTGACAGTTCCATCGCCAAACGCTCGGCATCAGGTGTGAATGTCACGGGTCCTCGGAGATGACCTTAGAAACGGATGTCCCGTGTCACAGCAGGTGTTGCACAATAAAGATCCCTCCCTGCTCAAAGACCGTAGGCGCCGAGCATACGCCTAAATTTTGTAGGCCTTCACCGGCATTGGTGACGTCTCCATATGAGTGAAAGATTCTCGAGAGGGACGTTAAACAATATTTAATCAATCAATGAATTAAAAAATAAAACTACCATATAAGGATTGAAATTACTGTATTAACAGTATGTGTATACTACATATATGTACATACCCTGTGTACAAATATTGTTTAACATTTTGTAATGCAAATGTAGTATAAGATTAAAACCGTATTAGACATGCAGTCAGATATACATTGCCCTTCTACTAATGCAAAATCAAGAGAAAAAAGGTGTACGCTCATTCTATAATCCTTTAATAATGGTGATTGTATATTTTCAATACATCAAAATTGAGAAAATTACAAAATAGGAAGTACTACCTAGAATGTACATGTATTCATAGTGTGAAATTATACATGTATACATTATTCATAAACATTCAAAGGCTCTACTATTGTGTTAATCACATTTTTGGATTTAGAGATCTTGGAGCTTAAAACCGACTCGCTGAAAAGTTGTAAATGCTATTATGAGGGTTTCTTTTATGAACAAGGTTCAACTTATTCACACTAATTCACTTATTCAACTTATTCACACTAAGTGAATATGAAACAAGTACCTTGCATTTGAGAGATGAAATTACTTTCTTGCATACTAGAGGTTCAAGTGACAACTTTACACAATAGTATGCTAAAATAAAAAAATCAGTAGCATCACACATTACGACTAACTTCCTCAAATTGGTAACATCAGACACGACATTCTACAACTAACCAAATCGTCACCAATGTTTTTTCCTTATTATTTGTTACAGTTGCATGCCTTATCAAACACCTTTTTTTTGGATGATTTATAAGTGTCAATAAACCCAGAAAAATCAATCTGGAACTTTTTACACGATTAACTCTTTGTAAATTGTGTATCAAAATTGGAACATCAAAGTTTTCATTGTTATGTTCTATTAAAATTGGCCATGCAGAAGATGCGAGAAACAAGACAGACTGTCTTCAAGCGCTCTTCATCACCGACTGTCTTCAAGGGCTGCCCATGCCGCTTCAGAATGCCACGTTCAAATGTTAACCCTGTTACTTTTGATGCATCTGCAGTCATTCCACTGCTTGGAATCATGTAAATATTATGAGTATGTCCCCTGCATTAACATGGGAGTCTCCATATCCTCCATATGAAAGGCGAGGATAACGAACAGTGATCAATCTTATAACTCCTATAAGTAATACAAAATATATAGTTGGGCAAACACGAATCCCTGGACACACCAGAGGTGGAATCAGGTGCCTAGAAGGAGTAAGCATCCCCTGTCGACCGGTCAAACTCACCGTGAACCCTACATCCTGATCAGGTAAACGGAGTTATACATAGTCACAATCGGTGTACCAAGAACAGTCTAACAATCGGTATGAAACACTTTAGACAGCATTTGACCCGATGATAGGTTGTATTGGCTAACTAGATCGTTATAACGACCAGAGAATTTGCGAAATGCTGACTTTAATCGAAACTGTTGAAACCCATATACCATCAACTAGTTTGTCAGTATCTTGCCTCAATTTAAAACCTGATCATACGCAGACCAAGCTCTTGCGTATCGAATCAGTTGAGCGATATAAATACCATATGCAGGTGATAAAGAAATATCGGAAGTTGACGACAGAGAAGCTGAAATCATCCCGTTTGTCACAGTTGAGCTGTTACCGTTAATGTCTACTTTCAATACAATATCTAAATATGAAGCAGAAGTGGACGACTCTCTCTTTGGTGTGTTTTACTTCGAGCTCACAGGGATATATCGAATCGACATATGAATGAAAGTTATCATTGTTAATAGAAAAAACGTCGTCGATATATTTAAATGTCGAATATTTACACAGGAATATTTACAATATTTACAGCAAGAGATTCTTTCTTTTCCCGTAGAAGTTTTTTAAAACTAAATTCTGCTCCATGTGAATATAAAAACAGGTCAGATAACAAAGGAGCACAATTCGTGCCCATGGGAATTCCAACAGACTGTTGGAAAACCTGATCACCAAAGACCACGAAGATATTGTCATTGAGGTCCTCTAGCATATTTTTTATTTCAGCTTCAAACTACCTGTGCGTGGAATCAGAGTGGTGTTTAAGAAAGTAATTTTTTTTATGACTGATCACTAAATATGAATATTTCCGTGTTCCATTTTTGTTGAAGAAGTAACTGTCTACGGTGTCAAAAAGTCTAGTCTTTAATTTATCGCGAGGAATTATCGTGTAAAGTGTTGAAAAATCATAGGTTTTGATGTTATTGATTTGAGAGAAGTTTTGCGATTTCAAGTTCACTAAAAGTTCTTTAGAATTTTTTATAATCCACATTTGATTTACACCACTTCTAGCATATGTAGTCGCACAGTAAATTTGAAGTTTCTCCTTCACAGCTGTTAATTTTTTCGTGAGGAGCAAAGATGGGGGCTTGATAGAGCACTTACTGGATCCAGCGATGTATCTTTCTTTGTAAGGGTTTCTTTATAGTGTAGAATTCTAGTAAAGGTACGGTAATGTAAAACTTATACGGTACCAATTTTGATGCATCAGATGCGCATTTTGACAAATAAGATGCTCAAGCCAAAATATTGGAAATTCGAAATAACAATAAAGTTCTAAGAACTAAAAGGAAGAACAGAGTGCCAAAGACTGGAGTCAAATTCGTCTTATGATCAGAGCTATGCATGAGGGAGACAATCCTTAATTTTGAAATGAATTTCTAAATTTTATCACAGCAATAAAAAATATACATCCGTATGTTCAATCTAGTAATGAATACATTCGACCCATTGACTGTGATATTTAGTGTGTCTAAAACTCAAGCATGGTTTTGAAGAATTTCATCTTTTGAAAGGCAGTAGGAGTGTAAGTACGATTACCAAAATTGGAATTAATGCCAAGTTCGTTTAAAATACAGTTGTAATAATGAGCCTTACAAACATATACCATTCCTGAAGTGAGTATTCACATATACACATACCTTGAAAACTCGAAATGTACAATGTTAAACAAAACGACTCTCATTGCATGGAACTAAGTAAAAAAGTGACGATAAGAATATTGATCATTCCCATAACTTCTGTAAGGAATACAAAATTAAGATTTGGGCAAACACGAACCCCTGGATATACCAGAGGTGGGATTAGGTGCCTAGGAGGAGTAAGCATCCCCTGTCGACCGGTCACATCCGTCGTTAGCCCTATATCTTGATCAGGTAAATGGAGTAATCTGTAGGAAAAATCAGTGTGTAAAAAACGGCCTAACAAATGGCATGAAACACGTCAGACAGCATTTGACCCAATGACAGGTTTTATTGGCAAATTAGATCGTTATAGCAACTATAGAATTTGCGAAATGCTGACTTTAAAATTTGTGAAATGCTGACTTTAGATGTATACTTAATTGCTGTTATAAAATTTAGAAATTCATTTCAAAATTAAGGATTATCTTCCTCACACATAGCTCTTATTCTTAAACGAATTTGACTCCACTTTTTTTGGCACACTGTTTTTGCCTATAATAGCTCTAAAACTTCATAGTTATTTCGGATTTCAAACATTTCGGTTGAGCATCACTGAAGAGACATAATTTGTCGAAATGCGCATCTGGTGCATCAAAATTGGTACGGTATAAGTTTTACATGAGACTGTTGAAACCCCTGCACCATCAACTTGTTCGTCAGTAGCCAGTCTCGATTTAAAAACTAATTGTATAAAGAACAAGCTTATGTGTATCGAATCAGTTGAGAGACATAAACACCATATGCAGGTGATAATGAAATATTGCTACATAAATATGATGGGAAGTTGACGATGGAGAAGCTGAAATCATCCTGTTTGTCATAAAGTTGAGTTGAGACCAATTTACACGAAATTTTCCGTGTTTGAGCAAGTGGCAGGACATCTAAACAAATGCTATTTATCATTTAAACCAGAATTCATTGTGTCACCTGATAGGGTATGCAATTCTTAAAAGTATCTGTATAACGAGAAATATGGACCACTTTCTAACCATGGACATCTACACTGTACGTAGTAAATTGCCGCGAGGGTTGGTTGTACTCTGCGTTAAAAGCACGATTGGATCATGCGTAGGAATGGTTGTATCCAAATGACGTTTGGCCATGGTGGAAATTGTATCTCAAAGTAGCAGACTTTGTTACGAAGACAATAATCATTTATTCTGTGTTACTCGACTCGTGTACATATGTCACGTATAGAAGCGTGCAAAGCAACATATTGCATTGGGGGGGGGGGAGGGGGGAGTAAGTCATAAACAAGAACTAATATGGGTAAGCTTTTTGTAAAGACTAAAACCAAAGTATGTGCAATAGATTTAGCAGTTTAACTTTTTCTACCTACCTAGGCCACCATGCACTGCGTGCATGAATATATTGCAAAGTACGTTGGTGTGGGCCTCTTCACATCCTCGTTTTGTCTGGAAAAATGTATGTCCCAGAAAACGTTCTCCAAGTGATATAATTCTATATTCAAAAGCAAGAAGAGAGGTTATTTCAAATTATGAACTGTATAAACAGTGATGTTCGTTTTAGAAAATGATAGGAAAGGACATATTCACATGAGGGATTTTTTAAATTATATTTGGAAATGAGCATCGCACACTAGGGCATTAAATGCTGATTCAGATAAGAGGGGTTGAAGATTAAGACATACTTCATACCACGCCTAAGGCTCTGTATATTTATGGTTAATGAATAAATATATAAATTCATGGAACCAGAGTCTCTGCATATACATGTAGCAAATAGATGAATATATGAATTCGTTGAACTAATGTTAACTATGCAAAAGTGAAAATAAATAATGATAATAAAAACAATACAAGCGGAATTACTTTGATGTATATAGTAATTTTTTTTTTATGTTTGAAAAAATTCAATTCCCATGAGCACATTCTGTACTTTGATTTCCCTTTGTTACTCTTGTATTAAATGAATATATACAGGCATACCGCGATCTTTTAAAATGAATGTAATTTAGAATTAGCCATTAAAGTAAATACACTGAAAACACACACACACACACACACACACACACACACACACACCTTGCAAAAACATGTAATTCTAAACATCAATAACGAATCGATACTTTGCAATAGTCATTGCCATAATTTGAACAATTACAACGTTCTATACAGAATTTGTTTATATTTACATTGTACAAGAACAAAATGAAGAATATCAAAATGAATATGAGATTTATTAGATGCACAAAACAACAAATGATTTGAATGTTAGATCTGACCTACATTTCCCCGTGGACCAGAACCCTTGTTAACGAATATGTTTCATGATCGGCTTAGGCTGGAAACGATTCAATATACTTACCTTATACAATCAATCAGTCCCAAAAAAAAAAAACCCGCATATTTTTATACAAGAAAATAATTTTTGTGCAAGAAAAAAAATCCAATGATTTTAAAACTTTTTATTTTAATTTGTCTTACTTCATTGATGATGATGTTTTCCTGTTTTTGAATTGTTTTAACATATAAAACAGGCTCATTAGACCCTGAGTATATTCTAAGTATGTTCTGTATAATTTCACAAGTCATAAGTACGTGACGTCATAATATTTATCATACCTTATTCAGGAATTTTAATAAAATTCAATGTCTAGCTTATTTGTTTTACGGTGGTATAACATGTTTACATTTTGTCATTTTTGTTATGACGGTGATAAATGAACAATAATGATAAATCCTAGGATGACATGTTTAGCAATACAGCTATAATTTTTAATTTGGTCTTGTATATAATATATACACAAACTAGTATTAGTAATACTATTGACAAAAGAAAAAAATACTTACATAAAGTAAGAAATAACACAATTCACAGAGTATTTTATACATCAATAAGACACATCGATGTCGAGCATAAACAAGTTTCAATGCTACAGGTGATAGTATATTAAATACATATGTATAGTGTATCTTGAATAAAAAAAAAATTCAGGCCACTCTTTCGTAGTCTGGATTACTTGTTTTATATATATTGAAAAACATTTCAGTGAAACTTTATGAGCTAAAATAAGCTTTCTATAAACAAAATAATCTGAGAAAGGCATCCAATATTCTGACCATAACACCTGACGCTGTTTGAATATTTTGAATGTCCAGTAACCCTGACTTTTTAAATTTCATTTTTATCTTTTTATGGTTCATCATTGCTTGGACTGCTCTATGCTAAGCTACAATATATAATACACGGAAAAATCATAGTATCAAAAATATTACAATGATGCATCATCTAACATGAAATACCGTATTATATTGAAACTTATTGTTGTTATTATTATTATTATTATTATATACAAGGGCTTCAAAACGACATTTCATCTTTCATCAATAATAACAAAAAGTTTGGATTCTTGTCCATATTCTCCGACGTTATTGTTTACAACTAAATTTAATTTTTTGACAACTGTTGTTCAAGTTATCAAGGACACAATAACACTTCTACATGTACCACACCTACACTATATGTTATAGATCTGCGCTCAATACTAGTAATACTTCTACCCCACCTACACAATATGTTATAGATCTGCACTCAATACTAGTAATACTTCTACCCCACCTACACAATATGTTATAGATCTGCACTCAATACTAGTAATACTTGTACCACACCTACACTATATATTATAGATATGCGCTCAATACTAGTAATACTTCTACCACACCGACACTATATGTTATAGATATGCGCTCAATACTAGTAATACTTCTACCCCACCTACACAATATGTTATAGATCTGCACTCAATACTAGTAATACTTCTACCACACCTACACTATATGTTATAGATCTGCACTCAATACTAGTAATACTTCTACCACACCGACACTATATATTATAGATCTGCTTTCAATACTAGTAATAGTTCTACCACACCTACACTATATGTAATAGATCTCTACTCAATACAAGTAATACTTCTACCACACCTACACTATATGTTATAGATCTGCGCTCAATACTAGAAACACTTTTACCACACTTACACTATGTTATAGATCTGCGCTCAATACTAGTAACACTTCTACCACACTTACACTATATGTTATAGATCTTGGCTCAATACTAGTAATACTTCTACCACACCTACACTATTTATTATAAATCTGCGCTCATCTTTGGCTCTATATATTTTCCGTTTATTTGTTAGATATGAATCATATGCAAGAAATTCAAAATACAAACACACAACAATAATGATAATAATAACAAAAAACAACAAACAAACAAAAATCAATGGTTCTCTAATAGTTGCGTTATTTCAGATGATTACATCCTTTTTGCGGTTAACTGCGCGACTTGCTAAGTACATGTACATATATTTATTGAATTACTCATACCAAAAGAATTGAAATTGTGTAATAAAGTGTCGTTTGGTAAGTCTGTAAAAATTAATCTGTGAGTTTTCCATCATTAATATCTTTATGCCATCTAGCTCCGTTTCGAGTATCTTTTATCATGTCACTTGTCATTGTGTAAAATTGTGGTTAAGGATGTGTGGTAATGACATTTGATACCGAGAGATAAGCAATTAACCGAATTGTTTGCTTGGAATAGTTTTTACAAAGCACATTTTTCGCATCTACAATCTACGACAAATAACAAAACCATAAAGAAATCTGGGATTTAACGTAGTTCCACCCTCCTGTGATGTCATAAGATTTCGCAAATGCAATGATTTATTAACATTTATCCATGGCAGGAGCATAAATTTTGTTGGAGACTTTTTGAATAGTTATTGTACAAATCTAGTTAACCATAAAATATTTCAAAATTCTAAGTTATCAATTATATATTTGAAAATATTGAATCCAAGGTCAATACCTCTGTTTTTATAGAATCCTTTATCAAGTCCATTATGCGATAGATTTCCTTTATTTTTCACAAACTTTTTAAAGAAACCGTTTCATATTTTTTTTATGAATATTATTATATCATTTTAACCAGTTTTTGTGAAATTTTGATACTGCTGTTTAAGGACAATTGTAATTTTCTGACTTTTATATATATATATTTTTAAACATACATACAGTATGTATATGTATATATATATATATATATATATATATATATATATATATTTAAACATACATACAATATATATATATATATATATATATATATATATATAAACATATATACTATATATATATATATATATATATATATATATATATATATTGTTCCAGCTGACAAAGCTAGTAACAACATTGTCTTTGTTTGTAAGGCTCATTATTACAACTGTATTTTAAACGAACTTGGCATTAATTCCACTTTTGGTAATCATACTTATACTCCAACTGCCCTTTCAAAAGACGAAATTCTTCAAAACCATGCTTCAGTTTTAGACACAATTAATATCCCAGTCAATGGGTCGAATGAATATGAGTTACCGTACCTATACTGGATTCCTAAACTACATAAAAACCCTTACAAACAAAGATACATTGCTGGATCCAGTAAGTGCTCTACCAAGCCCCTATCTTTGCTCCTCGCAAAAATGTTAACAGCTGTGAAGGAGAAACTTCAAACTTACTGTGCCACTACATATGCCAGAAGTGGTTTAAATCAAATGTGTATTCTAAAAAGTTATAAAGAACTTTTAAGAGTAAACTTGAAATCACAGAACTTATCTCAAATCAACAACATCAAAACGTATGGCTTTTCAACATTTTACACGACCATTCCTCACGATAAATTAAAGACTAGACTTTTTGACATCATAGACAGTTGCTTCTTCAACAAAAACGGAAAACGGAAATATTCATATCTAGTGATCAGTCATTCAAAAACTTACTTTGTTAAACACCACTTTGATTTCACGCACAAGTACTCTGAAGTTGAAATAAAAAATATGCTAGAGTTCATCATTGACAATATCTTCGTGGTCTTTGGTGATCAGGTCTTCCAACAGTCTGTTGGAATTCCCATGGGCACGAACTGTGCTCATTTGTTAGCGGACCTGTTTTTATATTCATATGAAGCAGAATTTATTCAAAAACTTCTACGTGAGAAAAAAAAATCTCTCGCTGTGACCTTCAATTCGACTTTTAGATATATCGATGACGTTTTGTCTATTAACAATGATAGCTTCCATTCATATGTCGATTTGATATATCCCTGTGAGCTCGAAATAAAGGACACCACAGAGTCGTCCACTTCTGCTTCATATTTAGATATTTTATTGAAAGAAGACATTAACGGCAAACTAACAACTCAACTGTATGACAAACGGGATGGTTTCAGCTTCTCCATCGTCAACTTCCCACATTTATGTAGCAATATTCCATTATCACCCGCATATGGTGTTTATATATCTCAACTGATTCGATATGCAAGAGCTTGTTCTGGGTATAGTCAGTTTTTAAATCGAGGTAAGCTACTGACAAACAAGTTGATGATACAGGGATTTCAACAGTCTCGATTGAAGTCAGCATTTCGCAAATTCTATGGTCGTTATAACGATCTAGTTCGTCAATACAACCTCGCATTGGGTCAAATGCTGTCTGACGTGTTTCATACCGATTGTTAAGCCGTTCTTGGTACACTGATTTTGACTGCGGATAACTCCGTTTACCTGATCAGGATATGGGGCTCACGGCGGGTGTGACCGGTCAACAGGGGATGCTTACTCCTCCTAGGCACCTGATCCCACCTCTGGTGTGTCCAGGGGTCCATGTTTGCCCAACTATCTATTTTGTATTGCTTGTAGGAGTTATGAGATTGATCACTGTTCGTTATCTTCACCTTGCACTAATATATTGTGCATAGTGTTCAAGCCTTACAAATAAAGACAATGCTGTTACAAGTTTTGTCAGCTGGAACCAAAATATATTCCTCGTGTAACCTATCTAATTATTTTATCACTTCTGGTTTACTAAACACAGAAGGATAAATGGTACGTAGTTTTGTTTTGATATGTGTAAAGCGGGATTTTGATATTCCTCTTACACTTTTAATCGATTCTGACACTGTATCAAATTCTTTTATGTCATATTTAGTCCATCGTCTGTCATAATCTTCGACAGATGAAGTTCTGTCGCCAATTAAAAGACCGAGGTTCTCTGTATTTAGGTTCTTTTAGAATAAGTGACTTGAGGTCCTCATTTTCAACTATATCAACATCACCGGTAATGACATGTCCAGCTGGACTTTAGTTGAAAGAAATGAAGAACACGTATAGGTGGATTAAGTATTAGATGGTCTATATCTAGGCACTGGAAAGATTGTTTATAATTAAAAAGTGTGGGTGCAATAGTAGAATTATAGCTGTAGGAAATACAGGGTGTAGACTTGGACTTAATTGGAATACACGATTGAACCCTTTTATGATGAAGAATGTTGCTTATGTTGACGGAACCTCCTTCGTTTGGATATCTATTTTTGAAAAACCTATCGTGTGATCTTCAATAGGACATTAGAGCTACGTGTGTGTGTGCACGAGAGAGAGAGAGAGAGAGTGAGAGAGAGAGAGAGATTATGTGTGTTTCCTCTACAATTATTGGTAGAAGCTATGCTAGGTGTGAACATAGAGGAAGGGGTAAGGATACGACAACCCTCGAGCTTAGTAGAAATTAGATATTATATTTGCCTGTTATTTTTTTTTTTTCAAATTTCTTCCAGTTGGATGTAATCCAATAAGTGTTAATCCCAAGTATAGATTGGACCCCCTGAAAAAAATTGTTTCAATGGAGTGGAACCTACTCCCCTGTAAAAAACAAAACAAAAACAAAAACATTCTAGATCCGGCTTGTACCTGACAACCGCTAGTTAAAGGGATTTGAACCCACCCACCCCCAACTATATTATATTTTATTTTGATAAGCATTAAAAACATAACTCATTACGAGTTGACAACCAGAATTTGGACCTTCTTAATGCAAGAATAAGAGCAATATTATAGCCATAATTAACTAGCCTGTTATGTGAACAAGACCACACAATCCTATAATTTAAATTTTGCACAGACAGAAATTGGCAGATTTTAATAAAATACCTACAGAATACTTGAAATGTGATGTGTATCCATCAGAAACTAAGATCAATAACCATATATGATATGACATAATATAATATCTATCTATATCTATCTATCTATCTATTTATATCTATCTATCTATCTATTTATATCTATCTATCTATCTATATGAACACTTGTTACCATAATTGATATTATACATTTTATTGTAAATTACAATCGTGCTTTGGAAACGATAAGAAACCTATTTAATACATGTACAACATAGATTAAGAGATTCTCAAACACCATCCCCTGGTGTCCCTTGCATTTATAGCAATGGTACATGTGATGTAAATGCACAACATCTAGTCATATTTTTCAGTCCCCGTTCATAGTTACCGTAACTCCAATATTGCAATCAATCTAAATTGTACTGTAATCAAAACTTTTTTAAAAATACATGAATGTTATGCATGTTTGTATCTCGTATATGTCTTAAATCGTAACTGTTCTTTGTATATTTTCCCCTTGTGGGTCCATAATTGGTCAATAAATCATTTCATATAAACTTATATCGATCGGTAACCGTACATTTTCAAAACTTATAGTTAGTAACATATACCTCAATTTTTGTTTGCACAACAAATAAACAAACCCTCTGTCATACTGCATAACCCTGTTTTTGTGAAACCTTGTATACGCATTAGACAGTTGATTTTGATCATTAAAAGTGGAAAACAAATTGTAAATTGGAGGGGGGGTGGGGGTGGGGGGGGGGCGTGAATCAGTTTAATTGGGTCTTCTCCTGAGTTGTAAATCATTAAAGAATAATGGGAGAGAAAAAACTTGAAAAGCATGTGTCTGAAATCATTTACAAGAATATAGTAGTAGTAATAGTAGCAGTAGTCAGTGGCGGATTTAACTTGAGGGGGGCACAGCCTCCCCCCCCCCCCTTAAAATTTTCTAAATTAAGGTAAATATTTATCGTGGTCACTTGTTTAGAAAAATGTGAACGATAAAAGAAGCAATAATTTCTTCCACTCTCGGAGAAATAAATGACAAATTCTTTTGATTTGTTGAAGGATTTTTATTGGGAGAACTTACATTTTTTCCAAAACCCCTTAAAAATTTGCGTCATTTTATTAATTTCACCTCATTAAAAATGGCAGAAAAGAGTAAAAATGACTACTTAGAAGACATATTTCAAGCCCTATAAAATCCAGGAGCTTCCAGGGGATTCGCCCCCTGAGCCCCCAGCCTCACAAACTTGCGCCCCCTTTAACCGCAATTCCTGGATCCGCCCCATGTAGTTTATTTATGCATAGTGACATACAGTATATATATTAACAAACATTACAAATAAATCAAACACCCAGCCCATTGGGCCTATATGCCACTTTAAACACAAAACTTAAATGCAGTACATAAAAAAAGAAGCACAGAGTGTATGTTATGTATACAAGCTGTGTGAACACGAGTGTACACTGTCAGCAAATCATGCGCGCCCATGTTTATCGCGGGTCACCTGACTATCACATGATTACACCTTCCGTAAAACTCGTGATGCGGCGATAATTTTTATTTGCACCTGTATATATCTGTTCAAGCGCTTCAGTTAATAGTTTTGGGTGATATATTCTAGGTAAAGTATGTTACTTAATATTCAATGATCGATCAATTTTGAATAGTTGTCGTTTTTTTCCGTAGACATGGACTTTCGTTTTGAATTCCAATAACTTAAATAAGTGATAATCCTATGCTGTTTTATTGTATTATACTTAGACACAAATTAACAAGTTAATTTACAAACTATAAACATATGGGATTGTTTCGGGTTGTAATGCACATATTGTGAAATGTTAGAATCATGTTTACAAAGTAAAGCCTTAGATAAACATCGAAACCCAGTTATGTGCAAATTTGTATACAAGCATTTTAATTATGAGATATGTTTTCTTTTTTTTTAATCTTTGGTTTAAATTATCAAAATTAATTTATAATGATCAAAGTTACATGGATTTGGTTTAAATTATCAGAAGAAACAGATCAAAATTAAAATTAGTATGGTAGCAGGTACATGTCTTAAAAAATTAGCTGACTGTTGAAATGAAGAACTTGACAAACTCTGAGATTTTACAGATCAGGATCCGAAGTAAATTTATGATTATATGTAATGTACATGTATCAGTATTAAGAATTTATTGTAAAATTGATGTACTATGTACATGTAATAATTAGTAATTTATACTTATAGATTCTTGTACATTATCATCAGAAATTAACCCAAGTAAACACATTGGTACACAGAATCAGTTGAACATGTACATACTACTACATGTGACTAGTTTGCAGTTTCCATTGATATTTTATACATTTTTTTGTATTTCTTATTAATAGCCCTCTGGTAACCATGAAGGTGGTAATTTTTGGTTTACTCGTGGCCGGTGCCATGAGCGCCGTTGTGGAATTCAAGAATCAAGACGTCTTTGAGCCACTCTCAGATGAGATGATTTGGTTCGTCAACAAACTGAACACGTCATGGAAGGTAGTACATCATGTACAATATATTTATTTTCAGAATCTTGAAAAATAGTTTTACTATTCCTGAAAATCATAATGTCAGATTTAGAATACTACATCATCATATTGGCCAACTTAATCCTTTTAAAACGCGAATGAAAATATATAGGCTATATTAGCATATTTGTCTTTTTCCTTTTAATTTAATCAGTTGCCTAGCTGAAGAGCTCAGTCGGTTAGTGCATCAATTGCTAATCTGTTAATCGTGGGTTGAAGTACAATAGGGTTTTAGATTTTTTTCCCCCAGATTACTCTCTGCTAAAACTGAATATTTTGACTAGATAAAGTAAATTTAAAAGTTTTCAATTTCAAAATATTGTTGTTATTATATCCTTCATATTAAATTTCTCTGGTGTAGTATATTTCCTTCTTAAAAGAAATTGATAAATTTTAAGGATGATTGTCATGAAGATGCAATAATTCCAATGTTATTTATTACAATTGTTTTGATTGGACAAAAATAAAGCTGAACAAGAGTTTATACATCAATAAACCCGAAAACGCAATGTATTCATACATGCCTGAAAACAAATAACATAGTGCGGAGAAACTATTCAAATTTTTGCAATTGTTAATAAAGTGAATGAATTGGAATTATAAGAATCAAACATTCTTTTTGAAGAATTTATCAATGTGTAAACTCCGGACATTTTACTCACAAACTTAACATAAAAGTGCTTTGCACTTTCATTCAGTTTGTGAGTAAAATATGATAAATTCTTCAAAAGGAATGTTTAATCCTATATTAATACGTGATCCGGCCTGCTTTTTATCTATAAGATGCAAGCTCAAGGGAAATCTGTGAATACAGTCTTTCAGTTGACAATGAAAAATCAAAGTGTAAAGTGTATTGCAAAAGACAGTGAAGTTGTGCTTTAATGTGCAGTACTAAAGACATTATATTTATGTGTATGGTTGTGTGTGTAGTGCAATTGACATAGAAATTAAATGTGGATTTATATAACATTTTTTTATAACATGGAAACCATTTGATAAATAAATTTTTGGAACATGGAAGACAAATCATATAAGGTTGTTGTACGTTATGGTTCATTTTTTGATTTATAGAAACAACAAGGAAGATATTGAACAGGACATTTATTATAAGTGAAATAGAGTGTGTGATTGAATTTATAGTCTAAGAGATTAGATAAGTCAGAGCCCAGGAAATTATTTCTTTTAAAAAATGTCTAAAAGTGTGTTATTAAAGCATTTTATGTGTATTTGGTTGTGCTTTATCTTGAAAAATTGCTTCATTAAAACCGGCCTTACAATTACTTTTAATATTGGAATGTACATGTATACTTGAATATTTCCATGTACATTCTCTCAATGACTTTGTTAGGATTATCTTCTTACTAGTAAGATACAACATGGACTTCAGATGTGTATCAGAAAGCATTTGTGCATTTTTGCTCATTTAAAAAATGCACGATACTGCCAATTTTATTAGATTTATGTATCAAAACAATGTCAAAACTGGAGACCAACACCTTGAGGTTAAAATTGTTGACGATTTTCACAAGTGGATACCTCGTGGTTATCAGCAGGGTCTGTATCCAAAGTATTAACTTAAAGAATTAAAACAGCTAGATCACCAACACATAGTGAGAATGCAGGATACTACTTTAAAAAAAAAAAAAATTTTTAAAAGGGGGTCGGATTCATTATTTTTATTGTATTGTTTTTGTGGTATGGAGACATATATGTACTCACAAATTCAAATCTCTCCTTGAATGAAAGAAAGCGAACAAAAATAAAGAATAAACATCTTCAACCCCAGAATTGATTCTCCATGAACATACCATTTTGCAAAACCATGAAAGTTTGGCCACATGGAAATGAATGCTTTACAGTATGTTATTAATACAATTAACAGTAAGCTTAATTTACAAATATATACTGGTAGGCAGGACAAAACTTCCACCATATTGCCAAGGAGGACAGACTGGCCCATGTGAAGGTGATGTGTGGAACCTTCCTGAACACGCCCCCAGAGCTAGTGCTCCCAGAGAAGAAAGTGAACCCTCTGAGAGACCTTCCAGCCACTTTTGATGCTAGAACTCAATGGCCCAACTGCCCCACACTTAAGGAGGTCAGGGACCAGGGATCCTGTGGTTCTTGCTGGGTAAGGAAAGGATGGGGTATTATTTAATAACTGAAGTGGAAAGGAATGAAAGAGAGAAATACGGGCTTTATAGTACATGTATATGTGTGAGCCGCTGTATGTAAGTGGTTGTTTGGTATAATTCTAATTCGTATGTATCTAATTAGTCAGACATGTATATATATAAACAGAAAGACTACAAGAATCTTAAGGTATTGTTTATTTAAAAACATTCTATGGTGTAATAATTTTTTTGTGGAATATCAATTTTTGTCATTTTTCTGATTGTACAAGATCACAAAATTGGAAGAACTACAAGGTACAATTTTTTGGCTCATGAAGAATGGGGTTATATATCAATCAGGCCGAATGATTTGATAATCCACAAAAGTTGCTGTGCACGAAGATTTCAGGCCGAATGATTTGATAATCCACAAAAGTTGCTGTGCATGAAGATTTCTGAAACCACTCTCACTCAAAATTTAAATTTTTAATCTTGTTTTGCAGTTTGAGAAATTAAATCAACTTTGAATTCATATTTCTTCATCGGTGAAATAATTTCTTTTTCCAGGCTTTTGGTGCTGTTGAGGCCATGTCTGATCGTATCTGCATCAAATCCAGTGGAAAAACAAATGCTCACATTTCAGCAGAAGATTTGACATCTTGTTGCAGAACCTGTGGAAATGGGTGGGTGGATAACAGTTTTCCTTATTTTAGAATAGTTATTACTAAAATCGTTAGTGTCCATTGCAGACATAATTCAAATTCTCCCTCTATAATTTGCCAGTATTTTTGAAAATCAGCCTTTGTTTTTTTTTTATTTTTGTGTAAATACTGTGTTATTTTCAGCTGCGAAGGAGGGTTCCCTGGTGCCGCCTGGAGTTACTATAAGAAAGACGGCCTGGTCACGGGGGGACAGTACAACTCACATCAGGTGAGCATGCACCGATACCATTATCTTAAGGATGGAATCATGGGTTAATTTGTAGTTATCTCTCATGATGCAAACAACCTGGCCATTGATTCATTATATTTTATGATGTAACCTTTTTTTAAAAGTATGGGCTATCTCAAGTTGAAAGGTTACATCACAAAGAAAGGCAAAGGTTTTTAAAATTAGTACTGACAACACATTATTCAGTGTAAATATTGCAATAATGTGATATTGGGAGATTTTCACTTAAAACTTTTCTATCCTTTTTTAAAAAGTATGGGCTATCTCAAGTTGCAAGGTCTATCGTTACGTACTAAACACAACTAAACACACCTATGTAAGGCTGCAGGGATGACCTTTTTGTTCAGTTAACATCAACAAAGACGTGTTTGCAGACACAGAGTCTCAACGCATACATGTAATCAATTTACAGAATTTTGAAATAGTTCTCTAAAGAAAAATGTGGTTTAATATTGCATGTGATTTTGTTTCACAGGGATGTCTGCCATACACTATCAAGGCCTGTGATCACCACGTTGTTGGAAAACTCAACCCATGCAGCAAGGAGATTCAGCCCACCCCACGTTGCAAGAAGACGTGTGAACAGGGCTACAATGTCACCTATAAAAATGATAAGCACTATGGTAGGAAAATACATTGACATTGTAATGTAATTTTGATATGTACATTTCCCATATTAAGGATATTACGGTTTGCATTTTTCTAATGTTTACTGTGTGACCATTGAGATGAGCGAAGACCCATAACATCTTGCAACACAACTTCAGGCATTTTTAAAATCCGTCTATTCATTTAATGCGGGAAATATAACGTGGTCAATGTAACAGCTAGTGCATTGTGACGTCATTATTGGCTGTGATTGATTTTCTTTGAAACCAAGCAATATTATCCACAACAAAATGTACCGAGGTTTTAAAAATCTTGTCTGGAATTTAAAAACATTTATGATACTTTCCAAACTATTTATTTGTTTTATCTACGGGGTTGTCAATGAAGCATACCACATAGTCTCGTTCAACCAGACACTCGGCTGTCTCCGCAAATCTCCAACGACCTCGTCAGAGATTTACGGAGAATGCAGAGCGTCTGGTTGCACGAGACTATATACCACAGTGACGGCAACATTTTTCCAGAAGCATTGTGGGTAATCCCCATCATTTTTCAGCTGATGAAGACCAAATCATGTGACTCAATTGTGTAATTGCTCCGCTTACTGTAAAGGTTTTATGCAGCTGTAGAATCTTCGCTTGTTTGAACCCCATTTTCTAGCCGAGACCATCTTAAAGACAAATTTAACTTTTGAATCAATGATAATGTATTACAGTATTGTATAAAGTTAAGGCTGTGTGATATAATTATTTTGTAGGAATGTCTGCCTACAGTGTAAATGGTGTAGAGAAAATCATGACAGAAATCATGACCAATGGCCCAGTGGAGGGAGCTTTCACAGTCTACTCCGATTTCCCACAGTATAAATCTGGTATGTACAATCATATACTTAACTTGTTTAGGTTGTGTGAAAAACCATCAATCATAAAAGAGGTATCAATTTTTTTTTTATTAGCACTTATATGCAAAATTAAGTTTTACATTGGTTTATAATGCTTTAATGGCCTTAAGACTAGGTTTTCTGAATTGCTCTCTGTGATTTTAAAGGTGTGTACAAGCACACAACAGGAAAACCCCTTGGTGGCCATGCCATCAAGATCCTTGGATGGGGAACAGAAAATGGTGATGATTACTGGCTGGTGGCAAACTCATGGAACCCAGACTGGGGAGATCAAGGTATGGGGATAAATGTCTAGGTTGAGGTCATTGAAAAATATATTGCTTATGAAAATAGCAAGTGATGTTTGGTGTTAGGGGTGAAACGATGCATCACGATGTAGAGGTTTTGATTCGATGTTCTATTTATTCCGGGTCTGTTTCGGTTCGATACGGTTCTAGAATCATAGCATACATTGTTTTTGATAACACGGTTTCTGATTGGCCAATGGAATTGAAAATTGCCCAATCAACGTACAAGTAGACTTTGCTGTACCAAAATGGACACAGTCGAGTTGAAAAATGCACCCCCAATGTATAAATCCTGGGTATGGAGACAGTTCAGCTTTAGGACAAGTGATAAGAGTGTTGCTTTATGTTAAACGCTTTTATATTATGTAGAATTTATCTGCAGAGAGCAATAAATACAATAAACATAAAAAAATCTAAGCATTATAAAGAATTTGGAACATGCTATTGTATCGAATCGAAAATCATCGAATCGAGACTAAAGTATCGAAAATCGAATCGAAAAGGTACTGTATCGTTTCACCCCTATTTGGTGTATAATAATTTTCAGCTTTTCACCTGAGCTGGAATTTTCTTATCTTTTCTGATTGAAGTTTGTCCATCTTCTGATTGTCGTCTATGAATTTTTTGACTTTTCAAGAGTCACAGGACCAATTCAAATCAAACATGGCTCTAAGCATTCTTGGGTAAAGGAGATTCAAGGTAATCAAATCGAGGGGCATGTCCACATCTAAGGGGAGATAATTTTGGTATAGCGTAAATAGGATGTGGTGTTTGAAATATCTTGTACTCAATAACCATGGACCAGAAAGGCCATAACATGGATAGAAGTTTCCTTATATGTGTATTATGAAGATTTTAAAGATTTGTTAAACTATAATTCCCATTGCCAGAGTGGGACCATAATGGGTTTTTAAAGTTTTGCACAGGAATATAGAAGAAAAATCTTTTTAAGAATCTTTAATATCGATAACCACAAAGGTACATTTTATCAATTTAATATGCAAGCATTCTCAGGTAATGCAGATTCAAGTTTGTACATATGACCCCATGGGCCATAGTGGGAACAGAAAAGGGCAGTGTTTAAAGTTTTAATGGGAATTATATTGGAAAATTCTTTAAAAATCTTTTCAAGAACTACAAGGGTACAATACACCAAACTAATATGCAAATATCCTCTCAAGTTTGTTCACAGGTAGGGCCAGAAAAGGGTAAAAAATTCTACATAAGACCATGTAAGAAAATTCTTTCAGATTCTTTGAAGCACAATTAGGCAATATAATATGCAAGCATTTGTGTAGTGTAAACTAATAATGTCTGTTAACACCAAGACCCTTAGGCTAAGGGTGAGATCTTAGAGGGGGTTCAAAGCTTTTTAATATTCATCTTTGCCAGGGTTCAATATGCAAAGACTCCGTAACATGAAGAAGAAAATCATGTTTGTTGACATAAGTAGGGACAACAGTAAGAGTTCAATTTTTTATGTAGGAATATATGGTCAAAGGTCAAGGGTCAATCTACTCTGGACATAGGAAGATATTGTCCACACAATATCTTGAGAATCCTTTCCTGGACAGACATCAAACTTGGTACATCGTAAGGAGTAGATGAACCCTATTGATTTGAGTTTCACATGATCGAGAGTCAAACTGGACATAGTAATATATTGTCTCCTCTATATTTTGAGATCATTTGCTAGATCGACACCAAACTTGGTACACTGGTACATCCTAAAGAGTAGATGACTCCTATTGATTTTGAGCTCACATAGTCAAAGGTCAATTCATTTTGGACATAGGAAGACATTGTCTGCTCGATATCTTGAATAGTTTTGGCACTATTGTCATTTAAATGGTAAATGTGTATAACCCTTGGGCATACGTGTTTCTGAAACATATCTTGTTTAAAAAATGTTTTATATGTGAAAATGCTACAGTTCAGGTGAGCAGTGCGACCCATGGCCTTTTGTTTAGGGAAATTATTTAACGATACACAATGTTGATATTGCACATATTCGTGCAATTTTTAGTATGGTATTTTTGAAGTTTTATTGAAAGCAGACAGTAAAAATAGACCTTGTACTGTATAACTGAAATGTGTACTTATTGGAGGATAAAGTATACCTGGTACATAGCTTTTCGTTATGTCTCTATGAGGAAGTTGGATGAATTAACATAATATAAAAGTATTCTAAGATTCTTGTACTAAATATCATTTCTTTATGACAGGATTTTTCAAGATCTTGAGAGGACAAGATGAGTGTGGAATTGAGTCCCAGATCAGTGCAGGAGAACCCAAACTGTCTTAAACCTGCAAACTCACAAACTGTTCATACATTCCAACGATTCCAGAATATTCTGAATATGAGATTTGTTCAACTGATATTTTGTGCTCAAATATTTGTTTAGTTAGATAGCAATAGTTTTTTCATATTGTGACTATGAATGATATTTTTAAAATACTTTGATACACATAATATACACAAAATAAATATTTAAAAAGAGTGATGTTTTGTGATTTCATATTCATAAAAATGGATTATGAGTTATGACATGTCATCACTTTGTCATTATAATAGAAGAAAGGGTTTCAATGTTCTAGATATCATCTATTTATGTATCCATATCTAAAACAAGGGTTTCACAGAGTGAGGTATTTCTTAGGAACATAATGTATTCCCTAGCAACATAGTGCATTACAAAAGGTGCTCTCTTTAAAATGGTGCTGTCATAAAGGTGCTCTTTTTAAAATCAAGAAGAATTCATGTCTTTGTTGAACTTGAAGTGACACTGATGTTTTGTATTTAACCTTGAAAATGAACAGGAACCTAGTCGTTGTGTAAGGTAGCGTCTCTGCTATAGTGTTATTGAAATAAGTACAAAATACAGTTCTCAAATCTTGTAGTGTCATGAGGAATTTTCCTTCCAGTGAGGTAGACATCTGATACATTTAATTTGGAAAACTAATGGGAACGCAGATTTTTATAACAGGTAGTCTTTGTGATGGATAGATATTGTATTAGAAATGCGTTTAAATTCTGTACACAGAGAATTTCCCATCCAACCTTGACCTTTGAAAACTATTAGGAACTTGGCTTTTGTGTAAGATAATGTCTCTACATGTGTCGTTGATTTTCAATCAAATTAAAATCCCACTTCCTAGAATCGCACGTACTGTATACTCTCTGTAAGAAGTTTGACTATAATTAGATGGAATGCATTTAAAATCCTGCACTCGTGGAATTAAAGAATATAAATTTTACAAACTATATTTTCACCTTATAAATTTATGAATTTTAATAATTAGCAAATATGAATTTCTTCGTTACTTGAAGTAGCAAGAAACTGGGCTGATTTACATCTGAGTGTGTGGTTGAAAATAACACGGGGTGAAAATTTCCCAGTACATCTCTTACAACTGACCCTTCACATTTGACCTTTAAAAAAAAATAAAAGCCAGGCTAGACTACTGCAGTTTCATGCAAGATGGCAGTTTTGTAAGTGTCACTGATAAATACATGCATTCCAAATCATGTACAGAAGGAATCCTCCATCTTTTTGATTTACTCCTGGAAACTTCAGAAATGTAGCTTGTATACAAAGACTTTAGGAATTTCCGTTCTTGCCTTCAAATTTCACATTAATGTTGAAGCAAACCAAGACATTGACTTTGATTTAAAGTCAGGGAAGAGGAGTAGCTTAAATTATATAAATCAGCAGTTCGGAATTTCTGTTCTGGCTTTGGCAATTCAAGTTTAACTTCGAAAGCAATATGAAAACAACGAGCTATAATAAATAGAACCATTTCTGAAACTTTGGATAAGAAAAATAGTTTAGAAAATCTTGTACGTACACACACAAAAGTGGACTTTTCCTTTCTGTAACCTTCACCTTTTACAGAAACAATTAGAGTATCACAAACTGTACAACATATGCCTGTCGGACAGTTAAATTCAACCTGTGAGCATATTATGCACTCTGAATGATATCGCACACATTCTGAATAGAAAAGCCTTAATGTAGGTCATGGTGCACCAAACCATCTGACTTGTGAACTGATTATGTATTTCTCTGAGAGGGAGATTGCGACAAAATTTCAGAACAATATCTGTAGTATCCATGAAGAAAATATCTGGAAAACCGTTTGACCTACATCGTACTTCTACCCCTAAAGTAGGTCATGGTACACCAATCCAGCTGAAATGCTAACTGAACTTGTATTCCTCCGAGAGGAAGCATAATTGTGACTAAATTTCAGGACAATATCTGTAACGAAAAAAATTCCAGAAAACTGTTAGACCTACTCTTAGCCCTAAAGTACGTCATGGTGCACTAATCCAGTCAAAATACAAACTCACTCTTACACTTCTTGATGAAGAAATTGTGACCAAATTTCAACACTGAATTTAACATGCATCAAATATGGGGAAAAGTCTGGAAAACATGACCTTGGACTGACCAATCCAGCTAAAATGCAAACTGAACTTGTATTCCTCCAAAAGGAAGCATGTGACTAAATTCCAGGGCAAAATCTGTATCATACGTAATGGATAAAGTCTGGAAAACTGTTTTACCTACATTTAGCCCTAAAGTAGGTCACAGATGGACCAATCCAGCTGAAACGCAAACTCACTCTCGCGCATCTTGGGGGGAAAATTGTGACCAAATGCATCCGTTATTGAAAAATCATCCAGAAAACATGACCGAAGACTAACAGCCCGACAGACAGCACCATAACAATAAATAAATGTTTATTCGGTATATACATACATACAAACATACATACATAAGATACCAAGTATAAACCCATGAAAGCTCAAAAGCTTATTTCTAATGGGGTCCTTTTGATGCACGAATGTTTGCGCTAGGGGATCATTTATGTGGGAGGAAACTGGAGTACCCGGTGGAAACCCACGTGTCCAAGCGGGTGACCGCCATACCCTCTCACATACAACCACTGCCGATCACGAGGATCGAACTCGGGTCGCAGAGGTGAGAAGCGAGAGCGCTACCCGGACACCCTATGTTTGTCTTCGGTCATGTTTTCTGGATGATTTTTCAATAACGGATGCATTTGGTCACAATAAACGTCCCGTCTGATGATGGGCATATAAAAATCAACAGGACCACAGATTGTTATGAATGGTGCCTTTTTTAAAAGATGGACAAAATGAGAAATATCATAGTTAAGTGTCTTGTACACAAAGCTGAAACCATAGCACATGACGTGCGGAAAACTAAATGAATGCTATGTACCGTTCCTTAAAGCTTGATAAATGGGGCTCAAATTGTGTTCCCAAGGCAGAACCAACAAGAACCTCAATGCTCAAGTACATGAGCTCGTAACCATAGTGCAAGTAATAAATGATCTTGGGGGGGGGAAAAATATCTAGGTTGGTTGTAAAGTGTAGGTATAGAATATTATGGAGCAATTTGTATTATTGGTGAATATATATTTGTATCTCAAGTCAATTGAATTTATAGTAAGCGCCTTTATTAAGAAGTAAAATACATCAAACCGGCACACATTTATTATACTGACAAAATCAATGGAAATTGTAATATTTTTTCAAAACCATGATTAATGACCTCCTGAAATGTCATTATATAATTGACTTCACGGTTCCCATTTACCACAGTGACATTCAGAAAGTACAAATTATATATAATTCACTTTAACATTTGACACAATGATATATATATGTTTCCATCATGTTCAAGTTCAAGGTATTCTTTCTCTCTCCCCCCCCCCCCCCCCCCCCCCCCCCCCCCCCCCCGATTTGTATGAAAATTATCTCTGTCGCTTCCCTTCTGGGCCTGTAGCCTTGAACAGTATATACATGTAGACATTGACAAAGATGTAGCTCAGTGCCATTTTCCACAAGTTCAATATCATGATGCACAGTGAATCAGGTTTCTACAAGACATTGGCTTGTGGGCTTTATCACTGAGACATAATTTTCATGAAATGCATAATTTATACATCACTATGTATACATTATGTACAAAATTAATCACAAGAACATCATTTTCACATCAATTATGGCAACTTCACAAATTTATCTACACAAAAAAAGAATTCTTAAAAATAAAGTGATTTTTGTTTTTAAAATTCTAACTACCTATATTTTCTTTAAAATTCTAACTATATATCTATAATATTATAAATCTGCATCTACAAGCATCCTTGATTATAAATATCTTTAACCAAAGATTTATTCATACAAATTAATTTAATTAATTAAATTCAGCTATTCTTAACATGTACACATGCTTATAAAGAATAGATGCATATAAATCGCTATGATTAACCTCATGTACTTTGAAGTGAATTATTTAAATACATGTACATTGCATTGAATAAGGTCATTTCAATGACCTCCCACATACAAATCCGGACCAATGTAATGGAACATGCTGCATGATCACTTTATCTTAGTTCATCACACCAAACTGTCTCAGGTTATCATATCACAAGATATATATATATAATTATAATTCAAACATTCTAAATGATAAACTTTGCAAACTTTTATTGTATAATTTAAGGGACTTTGACCCAGTTTTACTCAAGTATTATCTATACTCATATAGCATTTATGACATACTTTTGACTGCTAGTGCAAATCATTATTTAAAATATACCTGAATAATTCATTCACACATATGAAGAGGTTATAGTCATCATTATCTGAATATTTAAATTCACCAACTGTTTTATGCATTTAATTGTGTACCATCATTCAACAAGATGTGTTTGTGAAACACAAATGCCCCCGATAATGGCCAATTCCAAAGATGGCCATGCAAGAACACAAGGACAAATATCTTGGTACCAGTAGAAAGATCTTGTCACAAGAAATGCTCATGTACAATATAAAAGCTCTATTATTTACCATTTAGAAGTTATGACCAAAGTAAAAAAAAATAATTTAAAAGGTCATATGTCAAGGCCAAAAGGTTAAGTACCAACAGAAAGGTCTTGTCACAAGGATATCAAAGCTCTATCACTTAAATTACTGTTCAAAAGTTATTAGCAAGGTTAAAGTTTACAAAAAGTAGGACAAACTCCAAGGTCAAGGTCACAGGGTCAAAAATGTTGGTACCCACGGAAAGGTCTTGGTCACAAGGAATACTCATGTGAAATATCAAAGCTTTATCACTTACTGTTCAAAAGTTATTAGCAAGGTTAAAGTTTCAGACAGAATTACAGACAGGACAAAAACAATATGCCCCCCCCCCCCCCCCCCCCCCCCCCCCCGAGGGCATAAAAACACCAACCTGTTCAGAGTAACTTTGACTGCTAGTTATCCCCCACCCCTTTCCTCTCTGCCAACCTTCCTTGATAAATACTACAGTAGATTTAAGCAATGTATATAGCATGTTATAAATATAGGGATAATTGCACATCTTTGAATTCATGAAAGATTAGTATCTATATGATAAAAATATCTCTTTAAGAACAGGACCCTTAGAAATAAAATTTACATTGTATTTAGTTTTTTCCCTCTTCATAAAGTGGATCTAGAAACAGGTAGTAACTGTTTCTTTGCCAAACACTCAGCATTTAGAATGAGACACGTTTTTTTTTTAAATATGTCCTGAAATGAATGTGTTGCAGCAACTTGGCACCTTTAAGAACCCTCACTGCTATGGCACCGAGTACTAAGGATAGATCTTCACCCAGAGTTACAATTCAATCACTGAATTCTCATTTCAATATAATAATCCAATACAAACTGAATCTGAATTCAGATAAGTCATCTGGTGTCAATTCTAAACAATCTACTAAAACGTAAATTGCAGATGATGTTTATCATATATTGATGAGCTCAGTTTTTTGTTCGATAGTGTTTCTAAATACAGTCAGAATACCACACAAACACGACAACTCAAATTATTTCAGGATTTTATTAAGAAGCTGCCGGACAGAAAAAAAAATAGAAAATCTTATATGTCTCCCTTAGTTATACAGAGACAAAAAATAAACATCTTCACAATCCCCGACTGATGCTACATTATATGAATATAAAGTGGTGACTACATCAAACTTGAACCTATAATCTTGTTTTTGCACAATCTAAGATGAATTTAACATTATATGTAATTTATGGTTCATTGTTACCAGTAACATGATTACCTATGGTATACAAATGTTTGAATTAAATTCTTGACCGAAATATTCATCAGGTAAGAACACGTCAAACTCCATTCATAGAGGCATCTTCAAATTAAATGATTTAATGAATTCAACAGGCATGCTCTTCCAATTTAATTTCATTATTAGAAAACAGAATCATTGAATAATAATTGAATTAATTTACTACATCCATAGGACTCGTATAGCAGAATCACTCTGCTCTCAGAAAATATCAAGGTCCAAAACATTGCACCACATGTAGAAGACAGCCATTCAGATCTGACTGGGCTGCCATTTATTAGTATACAGATATTATTGTTGTAAAAGGAAAAACAAATAGTATAACCAGGGTAAATACCAAATCCAATATGGTAAATACTTTGCTTTGCCACTGATATTTTCATAATCAATTGTCGTTTCATCTGCTACAATTATTGAATATTATCAAAAAGTTCACAGAAAGGATGTCATCATAGAGTCTGAGAAGTAGGAAACTGCAGATCATTATTTAACAGAATCTCTATGACATCAACTATGACATCATAATTGAGTAGATCTTCCTGTTTTTGGTGTGTTTTTTTTTGTAATCAAAATCAATAGGGGTCTTTTGCCATACATCAGAAGTCCGTGTATGGCGTTGCAATACATTATGTAAAAAGTAGAATGAGCTAATAGGGCCCTGAAACTTTTCTTTTATCTGTGTCCTGTTGACCTGACTTTTGACCCCCAAATCCTTGTTCCATATAAACATTGGAAAAAGTTAAACTAAAACTGTCCTAACAAGACAAATCCCCCTCCCCCCACCGGCAAAATGAAAAAACATCCATATCTTCCTTGAATGTTAAATAAGAGAAAACAAAATCGTAGGTGCATAACTTCATTATTCATATAAAATAAATACAGTTTTCATTAGATCTGTCTACTGGTATTAAAGATACAAAGACAAATGGTCAATGAATGGACAAATGATTTCAGTATGATTTCAGCAGGTAATCACAGAAGAGCTTTTCACACTTCTTGACTAGATGGACAGATGAACAGACGGACCAAAGTTATTTCTATATACCCCATCCCCAAACTTTGTTTGCAGGGGGTATAACAACATATGACAATACATGTATTTTAACTCCCACATCTTCCCCAAATCAAACACTATCCAAGTTTTAATTTTTCTATTTTTTCCTCATCTGCATTCCCAAATTCCTCCAATTCTTCCTCAACATCCTCATCTGATTCATCCTCTGAGGACCCTGCCTCCTCTTCGTCTGCTTTATCCTGTAAAGATTTCTCATGAAAATACTCAAACGGATCATTTCTGTCCTCCAACTCAGCCTCTTCTAAACGGTCCTGGTGGGACTTTTCAAAGTAGTAATCAAAGGCATATTCTTTCGTTGAAATCTGATGGGCCAGTAATTCTGCACTTCTCTCTTTGTCGTATCTTTGTACCTGGGCTGCAAATTCGGCCCCTTCTCCTTTTATATTCAGTCCTGTGATATGATTAAACAATTCCTCTGGTTCTTTAACATCATGTACTCCTGCCTTCATGAAGAACTAAAATTATATAAAATAAAACTGAAAATTGCCAATTACTGAAAAAGATGATATGAATTTCTCATAGAGGTAGATATCATAAAACATTTCATAGAAAATTACGTGTTATTTTTCACGCAGTTACAAAGAAGACAACATGGATCTCTGTTAGAGACAGATATCAGTCATTTCAAAACTATAAAGTATGAAGATTTTGATAAGAAATATTACATTTATCATCATTTCTTTTTTATTTTGATTGGGAGATCTTTAGCTCATGAATTTTAATAAAATAAGTAAAAACAAGGTATAATATTATGGTGTAGTGTATAATCAGTGAAATATGGAAACATGGTGTTTCAGCTTTTCTGTACATGTACTTTCTAAAGCTGAAATTAGAAAATTGTCTTGTTTATGAAAAATTCAGGGAAATTTGTGTTGCCATTACAGAGAAAATGAAAATAAATGAGTTTGACCCCCCCCCCCCCCCCCCCCCCCCCCCCCCCCCCCCCCCCACTCCATTGATAAAAGTTTTGGTATTTATACTGGAAAATTATGTGCATATGGTGAGGGATATCTATATAAGGCCAATTTTTTTTTTATTGGTTTACGGATTTCAAAATTTCAAAATCCGTTCGGAGGAGGTAAAAAAAAAGAAGTTCAAATGACAAAATGTTAAGTAATAAAAATGAACTTGATTTGAGGTTGATGTTTATTATCAACTTTAATATTCTCTTCACTGTCAACTTCAGACGGTGGTATATACAGCAACTATTGTGCACCTTGGCAACAATGCTGTTTCCTTCAAAAATGTTATTTGTTTATTAAATTAACTCTATCATTATCAAATGTCCATTGTTTAACGTTTAGTTATGTAAATCCCAAAATAAAAGAACCACATCGTTTTTCCATTCAAAAGATGGCATCCATGACGTATATAGGGACGCACTAATCACATGAAGTACTAAAATCCTGACTGACCTTACCAAGCATATATTTTGTCTAAAAATTTACTTTTAATTTATGAAGTCAAGTAAAGTTATAAATAAAATTCATGAACCGTATAAACATTTATTAAAAAATTCTGAATTTTTATATAGGTCAGATCAATTTATTGTTGGTAGTCAACAAATTTTATACAATGAATGAATTCAATAATGTTAAATATGTTTTCAACCTCCTTCAATATATGAAGAATTACACATATTAATTATGAAGAATATTTCTTTAAAATTCATTAATAAGAATTTAAAAGTGTATCCTCAGCAAAATGTATGCATGGTAAGGTCAGGTAGGGTTATACTTGTTTAGGTGATTAGTGCAACCCAACGTACGTCATGGATGACATCTGAAAACAAGTGTTTGTTTTTATTTTGGGATTTACATATCTAAATGGTATGCAATGCATAACTAATACTAATTAGAAGTTATTTTCATAAACAGATAACTTATTGGAAGCAAAAAGCATTGTTACTAAGGTGCAGAATAATTGTTAGCACCGACTGAAGTTGACTGATATTCCACACATGACACATGAATATTATGGACTGTCCTGAGATTTCGACAGAGGCGTCTGTCCAAATATCCAGTCCAGCGGAATCTACTTTCTTTTCTTTCTTTCTTTTTTTTTTGTGAAAAGGAAAAATTACAGCGTTGGAAATATAAAAAAGAGTGAAAAACCATTTTATTTTTTTTCCAACATCCCAAAAAATCAGTGCGACGGATCCGTAAACCAACTCAATAAAAAAAAGGGCCTAACAATAAATATCATGCTCTAGTAACTGAACACCAAACTTTTGATGATTGGATGATGTTTCCAATGAGAGCCCAGTACTCACTTGAACCCTACTATCTACATGTATTCAAACACATCCGCTCTATTCACATATATCAGTGGTCCTTTTCACATCTTTTGTCGATGTTTATAGAAGATAATTTCAAAATCAAAAAATACTTTCCATAAGCCAATGATACTACACATTTTCATTAGGTTTTCATGCTTATTTGATAAATGTTGCGTACCTTGCACACATTTTTGCAGTCTCTGAACAAGAACTCCATAGCTTTGGGGTGGGTTAATTCCACAGCCTGACTCACATCAATGACCCAAACCTTACCACCATACCACAGCAAATTGTATTCACTCAAGTCACTATGAACCAGGGCGCATTTATTCTGCATTGTATCCATGATCTGAAGACAGAGCAAACTTTATTACAGGTATGATCTTTATTACAGGTAGAACTTTATTACAGGTATGATCTTTATTACAGGTATGAACTTTATTACAGGTATGATCTTTATTACAGGTATGAACTTTATTACAGGTATGATCTTTATTACAGGTAGAACTTTATTACAGGTATGAACTGTATGAACTTTATTACAGGTAGAACTTTATTACAGGTATGATCTTTATTACAGGTATGAACTTTATTACAGATATGATCTTTATTACAGGTATGATCTTTATTACAGGTATGGTGACTGTGAACCAAAGACAAATGAACTGACAGGTGCAAACTAAAAGTCAATATTCCATATAACAACAATCAATATAACTAATTAAATGATATCTATCTATCTAACATACAAATTATTAATACAAATGACCCTCAAAGCTATTGATCTCTCTAAATAATCTGCTTGTCCAAATTTTTCCTCAATATAAATGAACAAATTTACTCTTCATCTCTTGAAGTAAAATTGTTATGAAATCATCGCTTGATGACTCGGTAATTAACAATGAAATGGGGGTTAATTAATCTGTCTCAGAATCAATATGTCAATTAACAAAATTAAATTGTGAAAGTTAAACGATTTTCATGAGATGCAACACTAATTTTGAGACACACAACATGTAAACATTAGCTAAAAAGAACAAATATAAATAAAACTATTCAGTTTCCTTATTTAAAACCAAGATGAAAGGGTGTCCGGGTAGCGCAGAGGTAGCGCTCTCGCTTCTCACCGCTGCGACCCGAGTTCGATCCCCATGATCGGCAGTGGTCGTATGTGAGAGGTATCCGGGCATCAAAGGACCCCATTGGAAATAAGCTTTCGAGATTTCATGGGTTATCCTTGGTATTTATGTATGTATGTTTGTATGTATGTATATACCGAATAAATATTTAATTTAATTTAAGAATTAAAAATATTACATGGGAGAACCAAATTTTTAATTATTCCATCCTCACATGACACCATGTAAAGATAAAAACATATTTATATCCAATTAGTGTAAAATTTAAAACTTGTCAATCCAAATGCTAATTTCAAGACTCTTGAAAACTTGAACTCTCAATTGTGGTCTCATGGACTTTAGTATTTTCAAGAGTCATCTGTATCTTGATCAAATGTCATTACAATACTTAACTACACAACAGATATAATCCAAACTCACCCCTATGACTTGATCATATGCATCCTCTAAATCTTCCACAGAGAGTTTTGCATCTTTTAGTTTAGGAGCGGGACACTGATCTTTTCCAATAAAACTCATCACTAAGATATGCTTGTTTAGGACTTGTACAGCTGGACAAGGAATTCCAAATTTCTTCATCCTACATGTGATCAATGAGAGATAAGCAAAGTAAACAACAGTTATTTTCTTTTAACATTGGTTCTAGTGTCTCTTCTTGTCAGAAAACTTCACTCTAGTTCTTTTTACACTTCATAATGTTGGTAGTATTGCTTATTACATTTTTCTTTCTTTCTATTTTCATTTTTCTGGACAGGAATTTCAAGACTTATGTTATATATATAATATGTATCATTCCATTTTTACATTTGTATTCCTAATTAAACACCCTACTATTGTATTTGACTAATTAAACCTCCTATCGTTGTATTTGACTAATTGAACACCCTACTGTTGTATTTGACTAATTAAACCTCCTATCATTGTATTTGACTAATTAAACATCCTACTGTTGTATTTGACTAATTAAACCTCCTACTGTTGTATTTGACTAATTAAACCTCCTATCGTTGTTTTTTTTTTTTACTAAAATTAAACCTCCTATCGCTGTATTTGACTAATTAAACATCCTACTGTTGTATTTGACTAATTAAACATCCTACTGTTGTATTTGACTAATTAAACCTCCTATCGTTGTTTTTGACTAAAATTAAACCTCCTATCGTTGTATTTGACTAAAATTTAACATCCTATCGTTGTTTTTTACTAAAATTTAACCTCCTATCGTTGTATTTGACTACTTGAACACCCTACTGTTGTATTTGACTAATTGAACATCCTATCGTTGTATTTGACTATATAAACATCCTATTGTTGTATTTGACTAATTGAACACTCTATCGCTGTATTTGACTAATTAAACACCCAACTGTTGTATTTGACTTATCTACCTGTTAAGGTTAGCAGTTTCCTTTTCTCCCCAGATTCTGATCACTTTCCTAGGATTGTTTTTCTTGAAGTCATCCCGGGAAAACCTATGATCCCCATCAACATAGGCTCCTCTGTTTTTGAATTCGTTAAGTGTTGTCTTGTAGATCTTCACCGCACACTCAGATGAGAGCAAAACTCCCTCTTTGCTGAAATAATTGTTAAGTGCACAGATTGAATTTACACATTGAAAACCCTGTTCATTGACTGTGGCATCATTAAACTTCGTGGGGGCTCAGTTTTTGTGAACTTCGTTTGTACTCCTATCCCACAAATTGCAAAGCACAACGAAATATATAAATCTATATAATGTTTTACAGTTCAGAAACCATATCCACGAATTTACATCCGGTCCTACTAAACAGAGAACTCTAAAGAACCCTAGAAATTTTTATATTATTACACGCAGGTAGAATGTTTGACTACGATGATTATTGAAGATAGGGCAAATAATAATCAAACTAACCCATCCATCTATAACCCTATTGTCAGAGAGAGAGTCAGGTGCTCTGAACCTGAAAACTTTACTAATAATTCCAACAGTCCAGACTTTTTCAAACTGCTGTAATATAATGATTTTATCTCCCATCTTCCCTTACCTTCCTCCGTATGCATGATACACTACTGACTCCTTCCCAGAGCTGATGCTGCCTCCCACAGATTCCAGTGTACCATTATTCACCATCTTGTATAGCAGAAGCTTAGTGCGAGGATCTATCACATGTTCCTGATAAATATTGAAGTCTAATCACTATTCACTTTATTATCACATGTTCCTGATAAATATTTAAGTCTAATCACTATTCACTTTATTGTCACATGTTCACTATTCACTTTATATATGTATTTGTAGTCTAAAATCTTGAGCTGATTCATCTCGGTACCTTCCAAGTTCATTCCAAATAGGGCTACCATTACTTCTAAAGTAGCAAAAGTGCTACATGTATGTATAAATATCAAATTCGACAAAATAGTGTTGCAGTTCATTCCCACATGTATTTTCAAAAATGAAATTTATTTTTCATATCTAAATTCTATCTTTATTTCTATTGAAATTCCCAGCTGTTCATAGATGTGCTATATTTATCAAGATTCATGTGCAAATTGTTCACAAGTTTTGCAACACATCCGTGAGGATATGGCTATCATTACAATTTGTTGAAATATCAAAGGCAAAAACATTAGAAATATAAACATTTAACAGCTACAACTTTAAATCTGTAATAGCAACCAAAAACGTTACAATTTTGTGACCCGTTTCTTTGAGCGGCTTGGAGCACCACTGAATTAGATAAACTTGTGATAATCAAGAACAGTACGAAAGTTCAACAAGACTTACAGCTGTGGAAAATTCCTTTTTTTCATGTACTCTTTGACTTCTCTTGTTTTCAGCTAAAGAGTGCATCTTTAGTTTGTTGTAGACTTTGTTAGAGAGCTTCATATCTATCCCTTCTCCATCACCAGATCGAAATTCTGGAGGTAACTAATTAATGGAAAAACAAATCAAAAGTATATCACATTCTAAAAGTTGAAACAGAAAATGCAACACAGGATTTATTGTCAAAGAATTGTCATTGTTTATTTTCATAATCAACAAGAAATCATTTTCAATTTACAAATTTGACATAAATTTGTATAAATAATTTTCTCTACATAAAATGTGACTATGCATTAGTTAAAATTACAGGCAATCATAATCACTTTGGTTCTAATTTACAATCAAAGAGTATTCTTTAATAGTAAATTTGAACCCAACTGATAAAAATTGCCCGTCGTTAAAATGATTTGAGAGCCAAGTATTATGAATCTTAAACTACCCTGACTTCGGTTTAAAGTTTACTCACATCCATCAACTTTGATGCATTTTTCCTGCCACATATTTCTGCGTCATGTTTGGTGGTTATATTTTTACCTTTGCCAGAAACTCCATATTTGTTGAATTTAGGATTTGGACTATCTAAAATAAACAACCAAACTTCCACTTAGAATCAAGAGGCATGATCAGTAATGTAAGATTTATCATTTAACATAAGTTTTTATTACTTTACATGAATAACAAAAGTATTTTATATATAACATAACTGATATTGCTTGAAAATTTACAAGGAAATTGAAAGGCTATTGCAGTGTTTTTGGCAAGTACTGGTATTAAGCTTACTCACATGCATAATTAGCCCGAGAATTGCAGAGACAAGTGTTTTAACCATAAACATGTAAATTATTCCCTTGAAATGTGGATCAGTTCTGATATATCTCAGACTGGCTTTTTTTAAAAGTGTTTCCTTTAGAAACGGGAAATATTGATAACCTGTTTTGCAATACAAATTAAAGGAAGAGGGAAATGATTGACTAGTACCCCATCTACTCTTCCCGCTCTCTATTTCATCTGGATCGATTTCATCCTCTTCCTCATCTTTGTATGCTGGGTGTAATGCTCTATAGTTTTCAAAAGAGACTGACACTGAAATAAAAAAAAAATGCTTCATTACACTCGCAAATTCTCTCCAACACCAAATTTTCTGGTACTCCAAGTGAATGTTGCTAATAAAATGCAAAACATGATAATTCATGGTGAATAACAAATATGCTCATGATTTTATTTATTTTGATACTGGATACTTTTCTTCATAAAAATAATTCAAATTATGAACCTTTATTATTGCCATTGAATTTCTTTTCCTCAATTTTCAATGTTTGGTCATGTTCTCGGTCAAACTCCTGTTGCAACATCTGGGCTAGAAGCCAATCATCTGATGCCTCTGTATTTTCTCCTGCAGCTGCTAATACTTCTTGAAACGTCCGTGCCTCCTTGACTTTAAGACTATAAAACGATGCATTTTTTACTTATAACTCAAACTCTTTTCAAACAGCATGCAACTTAGTGTTCTACAAAGTCAGACTACACTAATTTTTTTTTTCATGTTCAAGCCAAGTTTCCAACCCACTACAAGTCAGTGTCATATGATTATATAGAAAAAGCATCAGTCAGTCAGCTATTTCAATGCTGTAGGTTTTACTTAAAGGGAAAGGCAACCCTAACCACATTGTTGCCTTTTATATGAATAAAGTATTACTTACTGATTTCATAAATGACAGTCTTTAACAACCAAAATCCTTGCTTAACAATTAAAATCAATATTAATCAATCTTATATTTCAAATTACCCGCCGCTAATTTATTATGTCACACCGTCGGTTCTGGTTTATTTCATCAGCAGCACTGTAATCATGACAAGTCAAGAACAGTTAAGTTTGGAGTCGTATAGATTTGAGCCCGTTCTTTCGCAAGCGGAATTTAAGAAAAGAAGACGTTCTATCGAGTCGCAGACCAGGCAGATAGTACTTGTTTCTTCTTACAGGTATATGTCTCAAACCTCAACTTGTCATTACGCAAATGATGGATCCACAGTTTACATAGTATTTTCTTTTCAAATAACTTGGTTGGGTCAGGAATTTTGGGAAAAAAAACCCTTTTTTCACATCTTCCCTTTGCATTAGTGTAATTAACTGTGTGCAAAGAAGGCATCCACCTATTTACAATGTATTCTTAAAATCTACCATATGCACATCTTTGATGATCTTAGAATCTCATCAAAACCGGAATAGACAGTGTGACGTCAAATTACTGATTTTTGTGGTCTTGAATACAAAAGACTTTCGCTTCATGGCAGCCTCTATAGATGACGGGAATTTCAATCTTTAACGTTTTAAAATCAGTACTGAGGCTTATATAGGCCATGTATCAACAGAATAGTATGACAAATCTTTATCATAATATATATACGGTGTGACCGTTGGACCGAGCAAAGCATGATATGGTCATTGGCGTGTCCCAAGTGATAGTCACAATTCTGTTCAGTACGGTAAATTACAATTCATTTAAAAATATGTATTATTTATGAAATTCCCCTTGCGCTAAACGCCAAGTATCAAAGGGGGATATCTATGAGGATAATTACAGGATCCGCCTATTCCTTTAACGCAGAGAATATAGCACCAGCCGACGTAAACCGTGAATAGTGACGTCAGATGTAGTCTCAACATTTTTCTTCGTCTTTCAAACCAAACAATTATAAACAATAATTCATTTCAAAATATATATTATTTATTTATGTTATTGGGCGTTTGCCCAATAACATCTAAATATTAAAGGGGAATATACGAGGATAACAGTTCTACAGGATCCGCCTATTCATTTAAAGCGGGGAATATAACGCCAGCTGACATAAATCATGCATTGTGACGTCACATTTAGCCTCGACATTTTTCTCTTTCAAATCAAACAATTATAAACAACAATACACCCCGTTTGTAATTTAAAAGACACTTAAAACAAAACCAAATCAACCAATAAATTCAAAGTGGTTACAAGTAAGCGTAAATATATCGTATATTTTTATTTAAAGAAACTCTTGAACTCATTCATCTATTTAGTCGTATTACTGTTTTTCTATTTGATGATTGGCTAAAGACTGTAACAATAATAATCATACCATTCATTTTTAACAAACTGGGTGTTTGAATTACAAATTGCACGTTAGTCTTGTATTTTTGGCATTCAAAATTAAAACACAAATAACTGTAGAAGCAACTAATGAACAAAGCATAATGGCGGCACCCATATGGATCACAATATTTTCAGTGAACGTATATAGAGATTATCTGTATTCATTTGCAGATTTTCTCGTTTTTAATTTTACGTATACGTGTTACCTTTAGAGCCTTGCTTTGTGGACGAGCCAAAGGCCCGTCCGAGCTTTGCCCAGTATAATTAATCTTATCATTTATCATGTAAAAATTGTTTGGGTTGCCTTTCCCTTTAATAAATGTTTCTAGCATTTATCGATCTAAACTATTTGTCCTCTAATTTTCAACTTTCAAGTATGCGACATAATTTTTAACACCCTATTTACATCTTTAACTTCAAGAAGCAATATTAAATCTATTTAGTTTTTTTTCGATTACAATAAAGAAATGCCAATTAATGAGTAACCTTTCTTCCTCTTCTTTTTGATGGAGATCATGAGCAAGCTGTTCACTCATCACGTCTTGTAGTGAGCACGGCATGACAGGTGCCGTCTGTACCTTTCCCCAGGGCGTCGACATATTTCTGGAGCCTCTAATATCGGACTCTAAATAGTTAGATATAGATAATTGAGTGTACGCACTATGACTGTGAAATTCACAACTTTCCATTTATCAAGAGTCCACTAAGGTAATATAATATCTTTTACTTATACTGTGGATATTCTATTTGTACTCTGTTTGAAAACGCGTATTTCAGTATGCTGGGTATATATACAACTTGCCATGACATAAATAAATTTAGACGTCACTGTAAATATTGTAATACCTGCTGTTTCCAAATCTTGTGCAATACTTCCTCCGGAAACGATAAAGGTAAATAGTGACGGGTGGTTGGTAAGTCGTTCACTGTTTTAATTTGTAGGTAATACCAATCATACTGTAGTGCATTGTTGAATGAATATTTCGATTTATTTTACGAAATGGACGTGTTTCTCTTTTATATATTGATGATGTATCTATATAAATTTAATGTCACAATACAAGAAGAATTTCAGTACAACTTATCCCAATGTTAACAACGCGGGTAATCTTTAAAAAAATATAAACATCTTGAACTGAAGTTGTTTAATTTGGTAAATTTAACTTCTACATTGTTCTGAGGTGTATTGATATTTACCAATGCTAAGATATGTGAATATACTTTGTCTTTCATTGATATTTTTCTTTAAATGATGTGCTTCCAGATAAATATTGTACTAATATCTAGGCCTATAAATATTAAAACCTTATCCCTTAGGGCCTATGCTGCATGCTGATGAAGAGCTATGGAAAACATATGTGATAGTGACAGCAATGTGTTTGAAAGCAGCCAAGGTGATTTGATCTTGTATTACTGGTAGTTTGCTATATTAGGATATACAGCTAATGAGGCTGCACAATGCTGCAGCTAGGCCTACAATAGTGCAATTTCCAATATATGATAGTTGATAGATACTGCTAGAGAATCATACGTTATATTGACTAGATCTGTACAGAGAAATACAATTGATATTTATTAGCCTTTACTCTCTAGATATCTGACATATCTTTGTATCTTGCACTTTAGGGCGTAAGAGAGAAAATTCACCACAGTGCAAGGAGAACATGTCAAGGGTAGACCATTACATGAGTCCAGTAGAATGCCTGCGATTGAAGAACAATCTAGTGGAAATCATGGAGGAGTTGAAATTAAGGAGGGCAAGAATTGTTTTCCAATTGATCTATAATATATATTCAAATGTTAAATAAGAAGAATTTAAAACTTTTTTTATAAATACCCTGAATATAGTGCTCAGCATTTAGTTTCTTTATCATGGTGGCCGAGAGGTTAGAGCATTCACCCCGCATGCGGTATGCCATTTTCTCCCTACCTGTTACATTTGGTGCCATAGACCAGCCCCTGGAACTGACAAGTGAAAATGCCTGCCAGGGGATAAAGATCCTGGGTTGATGTCTTCAGGTGTGAAGACATTTAAGGAGGGAGGAATGTATAGCGGTCAGCCGGATTCGATCGCCGATGGCCACATAGCTCAGTTGTTAGAGCACCTGACTAGAGATTCAGTGGGCCTGGGTTCGAATCCCGGTCTGGTCCGTTGTATTTTCTCCCTTCCTGTTACACAGTAATGCATACCAATACCATTCATTATGTGAGGCATTGTCAAGCAATATTGGAGCGTGGGGCATATGAGAGCTTGCTCACTGTTGCTTTCTCTCATTTTCTCTATATATTTATAGTATTGATATAATATTATGCCATGTTGGTTCGTCTATTTGACTGAGATGCTTGTATTGAATAAAAAATTTTAAAAATGTGTTTTTATGACCCCTTTCAACATTATTTATGAATGATGGTAGCAGAATCGTCACATGCCTAATGCAATGGCTAAAAGTGAAATCTGGGGCCACTTTTGGATAAAAGTTAAGAAAGTGTAAAAAAAAAAAAAAAAAAAAAAAAATTTGCTTCTCATTCAGTACAAATATGATGAACTATTGCATGTTAAGCTTCTCATTCAGTACAAACATGATGAACTATTGCATGTTAAGCTTTTCATTCAGCACAAACATGATGAACTATTGCATGTTAAGCTTCTCATTCAGCACAAACATGATGAACTATTGCATGTTAAGCTTCTCATTCAGCACAAACATGGTGAACTATTGCATGTTAAGCTTCTCATTCAGCACAAACATGGTGAACTATTGCATGTTAAGCTTCTCATTCAGCACAAACATGGTGAACTATTGCATGTTAAGCTTCTCATTCAGCACAAACATGGTGAACTATTGCATGTTAAGCTTCTCATTCAGCACAAACATGATGAACTATTGCATGTTAAGCTTCTCATTCAGCACAAACATGATGAACTATTGCATGTTAAGCTTCTCATTCAGCACAAACATGGTGAACTATTGCATGTTAAGCTTCTCATTCAGCACAAACATGATGAACTATTGCATGTTAAGCTTCTCATTCAGCACAAACATGATGAACTATTGCATGTTAAGCTTCTCATTCAGTACAAACATGATGAACTATTGCATGTTAATCTTCTCATTCAGTACAAACATGATGAACTATTGCATGTTAAGCTTCTCATTCAGTACAAACATGATGAACTATTGCATGTTAAGCTTACTAATGGTAGAAGAATTGATTTAAGTGTATAATTTTTATTAAAACAATTCATTGCAATATATATGTATCAGGATATGGTCACGATGAATTGCAATTGTAACAGGAAAGGAGAAAATGCAACGGACCAGACCGGGATTTGAACCTGGGCCCCCTGAATCTCTAGTCAAGTGCTCTACCAACTGAGCTAATTGGCCACCGACGATCGAACTCGGCTGACCGCTACATTCCTTCCTCCTTAAATGTCTTCACACCTGAAGACATCAACCCAGGATCTTTATCCCCTGGCAGGCATTTTCACCTGTCAGTTTCAGGGGTTGGTCTATGGCACCAAATGTAACAGGAAGGGAGAAAATACAACGGACCAGACCAGGATTCAAACCTGGGCCCCCTGAATCTTTAGTCAGGTGCTCTACCAACTGAGCTAACTGGCCACCGGTGATCGAATCCGGCTGACCACTCCTCAATATTGCATCATTACACACTTGGAGTGTAACATAAAATTAGTTATTGATGTTGTAAGTTAATATCTCCCACAGTTGAATGATAAAGAAAATGAGGAGAGAATTAAAAGAGCTGATCAAGCAAAATATGAGTTCAACAGAAAATGTGTAAGTGCATATATTTTAATTTTTTATAGAGAGTTCTTTCCCTTTACTTGTAAAATGAATGCTGTATTCTTGATATAAAATTTCAGGAGGCAGAATCACTAAAGTTAACCGAGGCAACAGAGCAATACAAAAAACAATTAAAAGATGCTGAAAGGATGTATAATGAAAAACTGTCTAGAATGGAAGAAGAAATGGTTGGATACAAATCTATACAACATGTCATCATGGGATTAATACACGTCACTTTGCAATAAGATTATTTTGATGTTTTCTGAGAGCATTTAGATTGTGGATTGTCAAGATTTTTTGTTAGGATGTACATTTAAATGATATGTAAATTGTGTATTTTCATTGAGGTTTGAAATTCATGAGATGGGGTTACCCACAAAATCCACGAAAATTTAGTCCCCCTGAAATTAAATGATTCCACAAATAGCACTTTATTGACAGGTAAGGTGATTTGAAATAGTGTGGTAGCTTCATTTATTTTGAATATTATGGTGAATCTATGAGAATGGACAACAGAGATTCACCACGTAATGGTAGGAAGTCTAAAATTGACTTAGCATGTATCTATGGATTGTACACCTGTTCTGCAAATTGTGGGTGTAACCATGCTGTTGATATTTTGTAGCTACTTGTATATATTTTTAAACTAATCGCAATTATGTTTTAACAGAAACGGCAAAAAGTTTTCAAAGGTTGCACCGAGAAAGAAATAAATGAGTTGAAGGATGAAATCCGGAATTTAGAGGTCAGAGTAACAATGCAGCTTTAATTATTTTGTTTTAGAAATGAGTTGAAAGAAAATTGTAGAAAGAATGTGATGTATATAAAATCATCGTAACTTGATATGGAATTTTGATAATTTTTGACTGCTATCAAACTGGATAGACAAAATTGTGTACATTTCCTTCAGGTGGTGAAATACACAATACAAAAAGATCTGAGAGAACAAGAGAGAAAACTGCACCTCCATCTTCAGTCCTCGGAGCAGCATCTGAACCAGCTTACTGAAACCGAACAGAAGTGCCAGGCCCTCCATCACCAGTGTAAACAGTTGAGTGAGACTCAGACAATGTTGGAGGAGAGTGGTGAGTTAGGCTATATTTACTGCTGCATCAAGTAGTGGTCATTGTTATACACCTTGATTATTTTTGTTCATTGCTGCAATGCAGAACGGAACATAGAAATACCGGTGTCTGCGTGTCTGTCCGTCCCACTTTATTTTGTGATCGCAACTCTTCTGAAACCATTCAACGGATTGTGTTCAAATTTTGGAGGATTGTTAGTCACCATATGTAGTTGATTATATTGTGTTGCCATTTTGATTCGACAAATTTTACAGGAGTTATAAAACTTTTGTGCTTCAACTTTTTTGTGGTGATGGTGGACATATGGCTATGGGTAGCATTCTTGTTCTTATATAAAACTAACACAATTAAGAACCAACATTTTAATAGTTAAACCAACTTTCACGCTCATTGTCTATTGACGAACTGTTGTCTGGGCAATATAGTGTGTGTTATTTCTATTGGCTACACAAGTCATGTGATTCTTAGTGTGCTACTTTGTTTACATGTAATGACGAGGCTCACTGGTTTGACTGATGATGAAATACAGAATTCATTAGACATACATGCCAACTTTCCCGATTTAGGCGGGATCTTCCCAATTTTACCCTCCGGTCCCGCTTTCCCGATCGGGAAAGCAAAATTACCCTAAAATCCCGATTTGAAATTTTTTCCGACCAAAATTTCCAATTTCATGATTGAAAACGAGTTTGAAAGCGGGATAATCGTGAAATCTCGTGAGATTTCATATTATCAACCAATGAAATATCCCGAATTTTGAAATCCCGTGTCATTTCTGAACTGGCCAATCAGAAATCGGGACAATTATAAGTCAGCCATTTCTGTTTACCTGTGTCGCATGGTATTGGAGTGATGTGATTTACTTGGTCTGCCCATGTCGGGGTGCTTATTGGACAGTGCGAAGCATGTTTTGATAGTAATTAATCGGGAAGACGGATTTCAAATTGACATATCCTTTACACAAACGTGAATGGCAATGATAATAGTGTCACCACCAAACAATCGGACATTCCCGATTTTTGCCTCTCGCTGACAGCATCCAAAATATGCAATATTAAAGGTACGTAAAATATATGTTTTTCCAACTATGATAATATAGGCTAACCGAATCTATCTGTCTATAGCGATGTATTACATAGTCTATATAGTGTAATATTCAATAGACTTTGTGATGCGTAATTTGCACAAGTCTGTACTGAATTTTATATTAGCAAGTAGCCTTTAATATTTTACAAGTAAAAACGTATATTTTGATGTGTTTTTTCCTGGTAATTATTTCAGATGTCATGGATGCAAAGGTTTTGTTCGCAAACTTCATAGCAGGGCAGATCACTCCTTTTCTGGTTGCAATGCAGATTGTTCCACCAGACTCTGCAAGCCCATGAAATAGTTTACAGACAAGCAAGATCGCCTTTGTAGTCGTACCTAAATGCATGTGCTTTAATTTGAATTTTGATATATAGACCAGCCAATGTATATATGGTGTAAAAGGATGCAACTTTAAGTATTATTTGATAATATGTATGTGATTTGTTGGAGAGGATTTTTTGCTGAATAGATGATTTTAATAAAATACTTATCTATATCTTTCAAAGTTTTTTTTTTATATAGTTTTGTTAAAGTTAATGGTCAAACACACTTGATGTATGATACATGTATAATGATTAGATTGATATTTTATTTGAAAAGACAAATATTTATTTTCATGGTAAAATGTCGTGAATTTTGAGCATTGAAAAAAGGTCGTCGCGCGCAAAATCCCCCATGGGGATTTTCAAAAGTTGGCATGTATGATTAGATGAAATTCATAGCAAAAACACAAAAATATAATTATTAATTAGGATATTGGGTATATTTTCTTTTGAACAATTGGATACGTTTATAAATATGTAACAGGAAGGGAGAAAATGCAATGGACCAGACCGGGTTTGAACCCGGGCCCCCTGAATCTCTAGTCAGGTGCTCTACCAACTGAGCTAACTGGCCACTGGTGATTGAACCCGGCTGACTGCTACACTCCTCCCTCCTTAAATGTCTTCACACCTGAAGACATCAACCCAGGATATTTATCCCCTGGCAGGCATTTTCACCTGTTAGTTCCAGGGGCTGGTCTACGGCACAAAATGTAACAGGAAGGGAGAAAAGCAATGGACCAGACCGGGATTTGAACCCGGGTCCCCTGAATCTCTAGTCAGGTGCTCTACAAACTGAGCTAACTGGCCACCTGCGATTGAACCCGACTGACCGCTACAAATGTATGCCATCACAATGTCCCGTTTAAAGTTCAAGATCAACAAATCATGTGCATCTAGTAAAAACAACCTAGATATTGAAGGTGTGTATAACAATACAATTTCAGATTGTCCTCCCACAACAACTGTTTTGTTTGACCCGAGAACAGATCTGTTGCCCGAAGCTGTAGAACAGATCTGTTCTTGGGTCAAACAAAACAGCTGTTGTCCTAGGACACAGTCTATACTAAACTGTATATTGTTATCCACCCCAATTTTTTCCTATATAAATCTAATACGATTTAGAACCAATATTTATACTGTTAAACCAACTCTCACATTTGTGGTCGTTTAGACAATCAACAGCTACAAACTGTTGACCAGGCAATAGTATACAGTTATCGACTGGGTTCGAGGACAACAGCTGTTTTGTTTTACCTGAGGACGGATCTGTTTTCTGAAGTCGTAGGCTGAGGGTCAACCAAAACAGCTGTTGTCCGAGGACCCAGTCTGTAACTGTTTTGTTATACCCCTTCACTCTTTTTTGTTGTTTTTTCTAGATGCACTGTTACACATGGTTTGTTGAGATAGGCTTCGGGCAACAGATCCGTTTGAGGTCAAACAAAACAGCTGTTGTCCTCAAACCCAGTCCCTAACTGTATATTGTTCTCATTCAATCTGTAACCATTAATGTCAAAAAAGAGAAATTGGAAGTCAATATGTTTTACCAAAGGTAAACAATGATTATGATACAGGTTCTTTCTTTTTATTGCATCAAGGTGTTCAATCTCTTAACTTTTGAGGTTTTTTTTTTTTTTATTATATCAAGTAATAGAAATTAACAATTTAAGCAATATATAGAGGCATTCAATATCATAACTTTTAGAGTATTTTTTTTTTTTTAATATCAAGTAATAGAAACAATTTAAGTGTTGAATGCAGTCTAGATCTGCACTTAATGGTTACCATATTTAGCTACTACATGTAGATCAGTCCAGGGGCGCATTTTACAGAAGAACTTACGACTTACGACAAACTTTAAATACTGGAATTTTCAACTTTATTGTTAATCATTCACTCCTATTGCAAAATATTTTGTATAGAAAATATTGAAAATTAAGCCTCAGAAAAGTTTTAATTCATTCATTTAAAGTAATAACTGTATACTACAATTTAAGACTTACGACTTTGTCGTAAGTTGTTTTGTAAAACGGGCCCCTGGGCTGTTGCTAGGAATTTTTCAAGGCCAGTCCCAGAGTCATACTTTATGAACAGATTGAGTCCCGGCCTTGAAAATTTGAAGAGTTCTATTTTATAGTTATATGTCCTGTCTGAGAATTTTTCACTGCTGAAGAGACATTTTCAGCTTTTATCAGCCCATTCAATGTCCAACCTTAAAATTACTTCATTTTCAGTCAATTGATTATCCTTTTTTGTTTCATATTCTAGCCCTGGTCTGTCCACCTTTCATCTTTGAACAAAGATTCGTTTTCTTTTTCAACATACTTTTTGTTTTCTAGACTATGAATTCGCTTCCTAACTGAATTCTTTTACCTCATGCTTTTGATATTGAAAGTAGACATGGACCAATCAGAGCAAGTGTTAGTTATATGTCATATAATATCAAAACTTTACCTTAACACCCCAAATATTTATGTTTAAAGAACTTTATTGAAAGCCAATCAAATTATGTTTGTCATCATGCTATGTACTGTAGTATAGGAGAGAGGAGAAAATCTCAGACTGGACTGGGAATTGAACCCGGGACCCCTGCATTACTAGTCAGGTGCTCTAACCACTGAGCTATCCAGGCCGATATCCACGGTCCGTATAGCCCTAATTACTACATTCCTTCCTCCTTAACTAGTCTTTGCCCTTGAAGACAAACAACCCAGATTCTTTTCGCCCCTGACAGGACCTTCACCTGCAAGACAAGGGGTGGTCAACGGCACCAAATGTAACACAGGAAGGGAGAAAATGCAACAGACCAGACCGGTATTCAAACTCGGGGCCCCTGAATCTCTAGTCAGGTGCTCTACCAACTGAGCTATCTGGCCACCGGCAATCGAACCCGGCTGACCGCTACATTCCTTCCTCCTTAAATGTCTTTACACCCTGAAGACACCAACCCAGGATCTTTATCCCCTGGCAGGCATTTTCACCTGTCAGTTCCAGGGGCTGGTCTACGGCACCAAATGTAGTATAGGAGAGAGGAGAAAGTCTTTGGCTGGACCGAAAATCGAACCCTTTACTACTAGTCAGGTGCTCTAACCACTGAGCTATCCAGGCCGATATCCACGATCCATATAGCCCTAATTACTACAGTACAAACTACCACTAATTACCAGAAAAGAGGCATTAGCTCAATAGGACCAGTGCTGACAACAATTTGCTGGCCCATTGGGATTTTTACTGGATATCATGCAGGCATCTGAGTCTCGTATTTCTTTCATAAGTAACAAACTTATATATAGTTCATATATCGATTTATTTTAAATACAAACATAACATGACAAGTACTTATAAAAAGTTAAAACAATAAGCATTAACAACCATTAGCATTACTAATACCCAAGTTGTATCTATTTAATGTCGATCTGGATAACAAATGACACCAAATATTATAGGCAATTAGGCATGAGCAAAGATATGCTAATCCTAAATGTTTAATACCCGACACCATATATATCTGATGTCTTTGTAACATGTTTTAAATAACAATGAATATATTGCAAACTTAACAGTGATTTTTATTATATAACACAAAAATGATGCTGGTAGACATTGGAACAATGGGATAACTGTTGGCACTGCTTTGTGTATAATAACTGTAACTATAATGTATTAACTAGTGGGCAAGTATACTTGGATACAAAGTCTTGTATGCATTTCACAATATCTAAAGCCACTATTGAATAGAATGACAACAGTTGGCAAAAATACAAGACTTGAGGGCAGTGATAACATGGGTCTTTTGGAAGGTAGACAATGCTAGAAAAAGACTTTTTGAATAGAAGTTTACTTTTGGATGAAAGCAATTATTTCAAAAAGCATTGAGCGCGTTATTTTAAAATGTTCTTTGTGTTGTCTGAGTCTTTTAACGACAGCAAAATTTGTACACTAAATGTTTAAAAGTGTCTACATTGCCACTCATGTGTCACGTGTTACGTCTACTACTACTCACACTGTATTCACAACAAAATAAATACATATCAGTAAATACGTTTATAATTCATAACATGAAGTAAATCTATACATGTATATAGTTTGGCACAGTTAGATTTGTAAAATAATTTTGATTTTTACGCTCCCATAATTGAAGATTTGGGGGCATATAGTTTTTTGGTCTGTCTGTTTGTTAATGGGCTTGTCTGTATGCAAACACTTTAACCTTGCCCATTAAACTTTTGAATAAGTATACTGTTAGGGATTTTTTATTTCACATGTATATTCCTTGTGACAAGACCTTTCTTTTAATGGTACCAAAATATTGTACTTTGTGACCTTGACCTTGAGGTTTGACCTACTTTTGAAAAACTTTTACCTTGGTCATAACTTTTGAATGGTTGATTGTAGGGATTTCATATTTACACATATTCTAAGTGACAAGACTACTCTTTGGGTACCAGAATTACTTTGCTACTGTAGGGGGGGGGGGGGGGGGGGGGGGCATCAGTATTTCACAAACAATCTTCTTTTTTTCACTATTCACTAAGAAGAAATTCACATCCTCCTGTTGTTTAGAATTTGATTGCCTAGCTCTGATAAACTTTCGATTCACTATACATATAATTGTTGAATATATTGTAATTATGGGTGATCCGTGTAGCAGGGCACTCCACTTCACTGTCATCATCAGCTGTTTCTGCTGGGAATCCCTCCTCCTCGTCCTCACTATTCTCATGGGGGTCAGCATCATAGAATGATCCTTGGTCACTATTCTGTGTAAATTCTGTAGATTCTGAGTGCTCTCTTGCTCTATCAAAAGTCTGTATTCCTAAACATGAACTCAACATTGGCATCGATAACAAACTTTGACGAACTCCTTCTCGAACTTTTTCTCGAATTTCGTTGTCCATGTTTTTGCGTATAACTTCATTTTCTCTCCTAAGCTTTTCTACTTCTTCACTCAGGCAATTCACATCCTTTGACTTCTCGTCAAGTTCACAGTTTTTAACTTTGACTAATTTGGCACAAAGGGCTTTTGCATCCTTGATTTCCCTTTCCTTTTTTTCACAGTAATCCTTGACGATATCCTGGAAATGTCGAGTCTCACAACCGGTAAAAGTGTCCCTACAATCCTCAATAGTTTTCATAAAACTGTTCATTCCCTCCACCAGCTTCTGATGTCCTTTAGGATACACTTGTTTATGACATGATCCATACAGGACTCGATATCCTTTCCTATATAAGATTTCACTAATTGGATTCAGCTGATTGCTGATATGTGTTTTGGTTTGGTTATCTTCCTGCTCTTGTCTTGAACGATAAAAACGCACTTTCTTATTTAGTTTCTTTACAATGAAATTATTGCGATTCTCCAGTAGTAGAGCGTCCGTCATTATCTGGAGGGTCTGTCCCCTGTTCTGCAGGATCTGTATAAGCTTCTTGATTTTTTGCGAACTTGCTCCATGAATCTGAAAATTTCAAAATTTAGTAATTTCAAACTTGCCTGAGTATTTCCATAGTAAATAAAATTTTTATATTTTTTAAGAAGAGCATCTGATTCAAAAGAATTTCAAAATATACGAAAGTATGAAAGAAATTTAAATGATCAATACTAGACTAATTTACTTTAAAACAGTTTTAAAAAATAGAAGAGTTCAAAATGTTTCTGTTTTATGAAAAAAGTGGAGAATTTGAATACTTACTGATAAATCATATTTCTCGGATTTGCTGATTTTATTATGTTGTAGCAGGTGCCTGAGAATACGGTCTGTTATAACCATGTGGCTCTGTAAGTCTTGTCGTAGGTTATGTAATGCCTGTTTCTCTGCAGAATCCATCCTTAAAATGTTGCTTCTGCTTAGAAACAAATTCAAATGTCTCAGTCCCTCTCATAGAATTTCAAACTTGTTCCTCTCTAAGAATTTTCAAACTTTTGAGTTGAACTAAAGATTGCCTTCTGTAAAGATTACAGGTCTGCATTAACCTCGAAACAAAAGACGATAATTCTGTGCCAAAGGATGAATCATTCAAACAGTAAGATTTAAAAAGACAGAAGCCCTACACCTGAATGGAATTGGTCTACTTGAGCCAGTTGATATGTAGGTCTGAGATATCGAATCTCAGTTTTTAAAATCCTGTATTTATTTTGGAATTTTTCATATATCCAATTGCGACTCTCTCTTATCAAAAAGAACTTGTGTCTTGTTTCTTAAGAGCATATATGTAAGGAATATCGATAAATTCTCATCAAATGATAGGCATTTACTGTTCATATCTTACTCACATGATTTAAAATCAATACATTGTTATTTACTTAACGCTATTGACAGAATGACGTTTCAGATATTGCATGTGCTTTGCAATTGAGCATTGCCATGTACAAAATCCACATTTTAAAGCCTTGATTTAAGGTTCTTCTTATTTATATGTAAAATATTAGACCATGTGAAATTCAAGACTTTGATTCTTTTCAAGTTTGCAATTAGTAGAAAAGTTTAAAATAAAATATGACATTGTTTGAAAATGTTTGTTAAGTTTTGAATTTTGGCCTAAATTGTCTCCAAAATTGGGTCCAAATAGTTATTTTCAAACAGACAAGATATATTTAATGCAGAGGTTGTGACATTGCCTTGTTTTAAATTTATAACTTTGGCTTTTTTTCCCCAATTGTCTTTTGTATTTAGGACATATATAACTGCAATGGAAATATCAGCAATGAACAAAAGATGAAAGAAATGTGAGGTTATGCTGTGTTTGATTTTGATTTTTTGTAGAAAGTAATCTAAATTTAGACCCGTAACCATGATAGTGATGCCCTTTTTAATATATAATTGTTCCTTTGGTGTTACCCTGTTAATATAGTCTTAAGTATCCAAAAACATTTAACATTACAAAATTGACGTGCAATTTATAGATCATGCAAACTCACTGATAAAGTTCTGTCTATCATTTTTAAATATTGTTTTAACATTGATTTCTGGTAAAGTATCCATTTGAATGTAATACTTTACAAAATGTCTGCAACTTACCATGAAATTTGGTTCTCAAGCTTCCTATTTGGTAGTCCCTATGTATGTGTATCAAAAGTAAGTTCATAGGTATTCCCTCTCCATGGCACGAAATCACACTTTCCAAATTCTTGTATTTTAATCCAGTTGACGTCACTCCCTGCAGAGAAAATGTTTTAAATTCAATTGATATATTAAACTAAATGTTGTAGATCTGTCAATTTAAAGTACTGAAAGAAGGAGACTTTAGTTTAGTGCAATATCAAAAGAGCTTCTTATCTGTTGGCCGATCTTTAAATTCTGTTAAACCATCAATAGATGTCATTTTAAAGAGTGCTATACATATATAGTTGATATCCCACACATGGATTTAATTATCTATCTGGAGGGAAGGGGGCATTTTATGTCTTTTTTAAACGTCATAGGCTTAGTCCGGTGACAAATATATTTTCTGTAATTGTATTCTGAAATTGTATTATTCCAGAACGGTATTTGATTTCCTTCATTAATTTTATCATGTACATCATCACATCTACTTGTTGCATCACAGTTATTTCAGGAACTGTCATTGTTCCTTTTGTTGAGTGCATTTAAATATTAGTTACTAGCTGATACTTCCTATTCGGATTATTCTGGTAATGTTAATGGCCGATAGTAGTAATATTATGCAATACATCCTTGGATATGCTGTTCTTAATGTGAAAGCTTTTGATCTTTTTTAGTCTTCTTTGCAACAGTGAAAAAAAGTTAACTTAAATCCCTGAAGTTCATACTTTGATTTCCCATAACAGATAATTGGTTTTCAAGGTTTACTTTTAAACTAATTTTGCTGTCAAATGCCTTTTATTAGAAGTTTTTTGATATATAATGCCTTGAAGCAGTTGTCAATTTCCACAATAGCTTTCAACTGATCATTCAAGACTTCAGCTGGGTAACCAGCAAAATAGAGTGAAATGTTTTCCCAGCAAATTTTATTTGCTTATTTGAATTGGAACCTAGCAGTATTTACTTTGGTCTTACTTTGGTTTGTTCATTTTGGGGTCTGTTCTTGACCCTCTGAGGTGGGCAAGGTATCTGGTGTGTGAGTAATGTATTGACACTAGTCTACAGGGAACTATGCCACTGTTAAGTCCTACCCACAGTGTAGTGTGGTTCATTCAGCTTACCAGATTATAAGTTTTGATGCTCTTCCAAGTTGTTAGACGGTAGATAGGGGACATAAATTTTTGAATATACACTATAAATTAACAGAGCAATATTGAAACACATTGCGCCTACTTAAGCTGATCATTCAGTGGTCTGTGCTTATATAAGGAAAATGCTTTCATTCCTTTCAATCATTGAGTCCATCATGTTTTTTAATGATTTGGTGCATTTACATACTTTGATTAAATGATCAAGCTTAAGGTGTTGTTTCCATTCCTTTGATGAAATGTATATTAAATCTTAAGGTGGCAATAAAGCTATTATTTGAATGATATGGAGAAATAGCAGAAATAGGAGGTTTTTGTAATGGGTGGATCTGTTAATTTTGGACTGCCTCATGTTTTCCCCTCAGAGAGCTACAGTTCTGTAGCTAGGGAATATGGCATGTTCTTTTTTCTATTACAGTACAGGGTATCAATATGTCTAATTGGACATGTTTTTCTATTAAAGTGCAAGATATCAATATGTCCAGATAGCCATAATGAAGATGTTATTGACAATCTTACAGAGTACCCAGTGGCAGGGTTTTAATTTGATGTTATTGACAATCTTGCAGAGTACCCAGTGGCAGGGTTTTAATTTGGATACGCAGATATTGATATGATCTACTACTCCATTAATTATGTGGTTTTATTTACTCGCAAAACAATTTTTTAAAGGTTTGACCATGATATGAATTTACAAGTTAACAAGGCATAAACCAGGAAATCTGTTATGAAATCAGACGTGGTGATTAGACTGATATTTAATGCATTTTGTACTCTAAAATCAATGAATGGTAATTGTGGATACAAGTTTTTGTATTTGTTTAAAGTCCATATAAGCTAGTATTATTGATATCTGTTTATGAGTCATCTCTATGGATTTAAATGCCTTGTTACACTTTGCTTAAAGGATTTTTTTTTTACCCCTTGTGCATATTGTGTACAGAAGTCCTTTGGTGTTTTATCTAGTGCACGTGCTAAATCTGATAATCTCATGTAATGTGATAATCTTTTCAAATTATGCATTAGGTAATGTGGATTATAATAAGAATGGTGCTGGATGGACTCGACATGATTCTTACATTGTAAAACGGAGCAGTTTTGTCCCTATTTATTTTGCCCATTCTGCTCTTATCCTGAAAAGTCAAATCTTATATTTTCTCATTCAAGACGAGATCGAAATAAAAATCTAAATTCATGAGGGATGGTAAAAACTCCTGCAAGTTTCTGTCATCCGATATCTAATACACAATTTGTTTTGAATGAGTTAACTTTTTTAATGTGCATTAAAAAAAAAAAATTCAAAGTGACATTTAGATCTTTTGTGTACACTTTAATTTGTGAATAAACAGTTGAAAAAGTATACAGTGTCACTAGTACCTGTTCTTGATAATTCATTTGTATCAGCATTCATCATATTTTGCAAGTTCAGTTTTAAGGGGGTCGGGGTCTTGATGAAAACAGTGAATTTAGTTTTGTCAGACATTGAATTTAGTGGGAATCAGACGGCACATACTACCTCCAAAAATGGATTGTCAATAACAATTTCTTTGTTTGCTTTTTCCTTATTTCATGTGGAGATATTGTCACTCTGAAGATTCATTGGTTGATATTTCCAAGACCATAAAACTAATTATTGACCTCAAACCTTAACCCAGATATCGTATTTAGGCTCAGCTTACATGTGTACTCTTTATTCCCTAGTTTCAATGTTGTTCTTTGATTTTTTTTTAATGGATTAAAACCATGTTAATCCGTTTTTACATTTAATGGATCTTTTAAAATTCCTCTGTCGGGTAAATAGTAAGTCCACTGTGTTAACTTTGGCACAAGTGTCCTTATCAATGCAGGGTCAGTCTTGACTTTGGCATAAGTTCAAGAAGATAATAAGAACCAAATTCTTGGACAGAAAAGTTTTAAAAATTTTTATTAGTAACAAATCTATAAAGAGAACAAATATGTATAACAATAGTAAAAAGGAATATTTGATCAACTAGCCAGTACGGAATGACATCTAATTTTGATAAACTTTGGCGTCACTATACATGTGGTTGTTGTAGATGTTGTAGTTATGGACAATTTTGGTTCCTTTTTGAGCACTTGAGGTGGTCATTTTACTTGACACAGGGACATCACTGTCAGATTCGCAGTCAGATTCAGAGTCAGAATCAGCATGCTCCTGAGGTTCTGGGTGTTTGGAGGGAAGCTGACGTAACTTTTTATCCAGTATGTCTTCTTCAGTCTCCACGTACGGGACGGGGTCTGTGGGAGACAGGCGGGGAAGCATCAGCAGACGGTCCACATTCTCCTGTACTTTGTTTTTTATTTCAATTCCCATTTTCTTGCGCATAGACTCATTTTCTGTTTTCAGCTTCGTAAGTTCTCCTTGCAGGTCTCTGATGTGGTTCTGTTTTTCTTCCAAATCACTGTTTTTGCTCTTTACAAGTTTTGCACACACAAGTTTGGCATTTTCGATTTCTTGGTGTTTCTTTTCTTTATACTCGGCAATTATTTCTTGAAAACTCTGTCTCTCACTGGAAGGTTCCAAGCTCTGACGACATTTGCTGATGTCGCCCACAAATTTGGTGAGGTCTTCAACAAGCGCTTGGTGACTTGTCCCTGCTGTGACCTTTTTAGATTCTCCGTGTATTGTTAAGTAGCCACGAGTGTAGAGTATATCGGCCACATCATCTAGCTGTCCAAAATAGGAAGATGTCTGGTTTTCCTGAGCTTGGAGACGTTTACGGCAAAATCTCACTTTCTTCTTGAGCTTCTGAACAATGTAGTCATTTTTCAAATCAAGAAGCAATGCATCAATAAGAGTCTTCAATGGCTCTCTTCGATTCTTCACAATTTGCAGTATTCTTTTCACTCTTTGGCAGTTGGCTGCATGTCTCTGGAAAAAAAGTTAAAGACATATATTATTCCACAATTTACATATTATTGGTTGACAGAAAGAAAAAAAAATCATCAGAATTTCTAAAATAAGAAAATGACTTAGAATGATACTTACAGATAGTTCATATTTTTCAGCTTTTGTGATTTTCTGATTTTGTAGAAGATGAACCAGCATTTTGTCTGTGATAACAGCACAGTTCTGTAATTCCTCTTTAACGTTGTGTAAAGCTTGTCGTTCAGCTGGATCCATTTTCTGTCCCTTCGTGAAGATCCTGTTCAGAAATGAGAGGGTAGATAGATTTTCTTGTCGTTTAACAAAAATGACGCCAGTCCTTTCTCTGACATTTAAATGATTGCAGTAGAGATAAGCACATGATTTTGCGAGCTTTATGACGTACGTCATGTAGATAAGGTTAAAGGTTGCATGGGAAATCTTTATTTTAGGAACATGCTCATCCTATAGCTGAAGCAGTTTTTAAACAGACATTATTGAAAGTCAAAGTGAACAGCTTTACATACCATGATTAACAGAATCAGGCATTATGAATAAATTTTTTTTTAGGTAGTGGTTAATAGTTGGAAATTTCTTAATAGTTAAATTAATTAGTTAAGTTAAAAATCCTGTAATCTGAGTTTTCTGTATGAATCTGAAGGACATTTGTAACTTACTTTAGCTTAGATGGTCGTAGCTGTGTGTGCTGTCCAGCAGGTCTTGGGGCACTGGGATTTCCAAATCTTGTATATTGAACATGAACATAATTGGCATTGGAACAGTGTCAAATATTTCATTTACTTTATGACGTCAATGACTACCTTGGATTTAAATACCAAACATTAAAAGCCTTCTGTCAAGTGTGCAACAGCAGAGTATTTGAGTTTGTCTTATGTTATTGCCTATATTTTGGGGATCGAACTCAGTTCAACTTTTATTTATGGAGTGTTATCAATCGATTTTCTCTCCACATGTAACATGTGAATTGGGTTATATACACAAGTATTGTACCCACAATTGGCAGCCAGTTGACATCTAACTGTCACTTGGACCCCCACATTCTGTGTATTGGAGGGAGATTAGAAAGACCTTTAAAGTTACTTGTATTGTGAAATGCCACTTAATATCCACTCAGGGTTGGTTTAATGCTTATTTTTAGAGGTGCATTTCATCTCTGCACCATCCAGTTTCAAAGCTTACAAAACATCATGTGTTATGAATAGCATAACATTGAAAAGCTTTGTCTTTGGCCTCTGCATCTCACAGGGTCAAGGTCACTAAACATTTGTGACAATTTTAGTGAGTGCAGCAAGCTCTAAAGATAATGACTTGGAAAATTTAAGTCGCATTAATGTAGCAGTGTGTTTTAACTTGTATATATTATATGATACCATATTTTAATAAACATGAATAGTGCATATGAATTAAAAGCGCATTTTATGATTTAAGTCAAATTCCCAGATCCACCCCTTTATTTACTTAGTGTAATAGGTGAGTGAAAAGGTTCACAGGTCTTGGTATTTCATTGGCTATAGAACTGAGTTTTATTCAGTTAGAATCTAGAGAGTTTTTGGTCAGGTTGGTCGTGGCTTGCTTTTAAGCAGTTTTGGTATCTTTGTGCTGATTTGGCATTTTGGTTTTGACAAAGACATTATTAGACCTTCAAATCCAGACCTGACAGTAAGTACTAATTTTATTAACATTTATCTTCATTATATGTATATATAACTAATATCACTGTTTGAGAGAAGAGTGAAAGTTTAAATATTATGAAGAACAGTAAATATCAATTTAAAGTTATTTCCTCTCAGTATATGCTTATATTATATCTATAGTTATTATAGTGTATATAGTACTGTAATGATATATTTGTTATAAATAGATTAGAAGCATCCAGGCAGCATTTTGATGTTTGCATGCATTGGGCCTTGTCCCATAGATAGGTAATTATAAGATATTACCTTTTATTATATTTAAAACATGTAATTTCATAGTGTTACATTATTTGTAATGCAACTGTAAATATTTGAGTAAAGTATATTTTACTATATTTGAATTAAGGGAGATAACTCTTAAGGTTGAAATGTACTCTCTATTGATTGTAAATTGCTGTAATATTCATTGTTACTATTTTGTCTTTTAGGGCCATTTATTTTTGTAATCAACATTATGTAATCATCGTCATCATCCTTATTCGTTTTACCGTACAATAAATGACTGCATTGTGAACCCTAAGCCAGGAGTTGGTTATTTCTGCATTACAAACCACCACCCCTGCAACATTAATCCTGTGATTTGGGGGGGGGGGGGGGGTTGTCAAAATAAAACTCCCATATTCCAAAGGACCATCCTTTTTTTAATTCACAGTCATATCATGTTGATCTAAGAATACGAACTTAATCAAATTATCTCACTTTTTAACTTCTTGTGGTCCCATACACAATGCAGTGTGCTACATTAGTCCCAGATGTAATAGGAAGTGTGAGTGATACAACTGAAGCAGTGGCAGATCTACCGTATATACTCGCCTATAAGTCGGTCCCCCTATAAGTCGGTTGTATTTTTTAAGGTTATTTTGTAGGAATTTGCCATTGACCCGCTTATAAGTCGGTACAAATTTTGTTAGAATCGGTTGACAATTTCAAGTCAATGCTCTATGTGTTTTTACCTATGTTTCAAAAAATATTTTGAGAAATACCGTTAATGTATAATCTTTCTTTCTCAACAAATCAATATAAGGCCAATACTCTTAATTTATTTACTTGTATTCAAATAATATATCGGGATATGCCATCTATATTTAACCTCTTATCTCAACAAAATTCGTTTATTTCGTCCATGTTTTTGTTTAAGAGTTATCTACCTTGTCTTTTATATTTTGAACACAGATCTCAATTTTTTTTATACCTTACATGATTCAGAAAAATAAATATGCTTTATAATTTATTTCATAAATACTAAGCCACTGTTGAAATAATGATGAGGTGCTCAATGTCCAAGCCATATCTGTTTGGGGTGTAAACACAACCCTTGGTCTATTATTGACAATGATCACTTGATTACTTAAGGTATTCAATGTATAATGACCATATTTCATATCTAATAAATGGATGGTGGAATTTTTGTAATCATGGTAGCATTTTGAAGGGTTCGTCAAATAAAAATAATTCACCATAGGAATTTTCAAAATTTTGTTTACTGTTTGATTTATTTCACCTAGAATTTAACATTGAGGTATATGGGAAAAGCATGTTTTATTACAATATTTTAAGAAGAAATTATATTTCCATACAAATCTCTTGGTAGAAAGTTACATACACTTTCTCTTAATGAAAATATGAAATAAAATTAATCATTGACCACACACATTTTTAAAAAATTAGATTTTCTTATTTTTACAAAGGGCAGACAACTCTTCCAAAAAGTCTTAGGTGGAAAAAGGTCAGCTTCTAATCATTTACCAGTCATGTGAATTTCATCTGCTTCACTTTCATCATTATTTAACAATAAACTTTTATGTAGTAAAAACCGGGCCAGGCCAGGTCACCTTTGTAACCCGTTTCTTTATAGTTTTCTTCGTTGATATAGCTTTGTTTGTTTTGAAACTTACAGAATATATTCTTAATGATACATTTAGTCTTCGGTACAAAATTTAGCACATAATATTATCTACAAATAAAGAATGCAATGATTGTAAAAAATCTGGTTGGTAAAATGGGTAGTGAAAGAAACCAGAACACACATTGTTGCATATTTTCTCTAAACTATGCACCTGTTGCTGAAAACCTGGCATTTTTTCAGTTCATAGAGAGTTGAATTTGATACTCAATGCATTATTTGACTATTCCAATGCCTTTTATTTTACTTATCGGCGATTTTTTCAAACCCGGGCCAATAGGAAACCAGATGCGGTTGACCCGGACCGGCGTTATTTATTCCGATTTAGTTGCTACTGTTTTTGATTAATTAACCGTAATTGTGAGATCAAAGTGTTATCCTTTCATAATTAGTCATTGATGGGAAGCTGAATTACGTTCAGGATGAGTCGAAGATGAAAGTGACAGCTAACACCCTCATTCTTTAAGCACCTTTGAGCGTACATAGTGTATGAAAAGGGTGCTATATAAATATGGTATTATTATTTATTCTATTCGGAATTTTAATATTCGGCCATGGGTTACCCGTATCCGATTTCCTTTTGACCCGGGTTTTAATAAATCGTAAATATCAAATATATAAGACTCACATAACAGGTACTGCAGCATTTTGGTGATAAATTATCATAATATTTATCTAAATCATGTGTTGTTTCATTGTTGTGTCACATATATCAGTCGTAATCACAGAAAAATGTTTATCTTTTCTCGCTACCCATTTTATCAACCTGAAATAAACAATCGTTGATATTTTCACAGTGAGGCAAAATTATGCCGTAATTTTTGTAGCAAAGATCCAATGTATCATTCAGATTGGGATTAAGAAGTTTCACATCAAACAAAAATAAAGTAACAAAGAAAACTAAAATATTCGGATTACGAAGATAACCCGGCCCGGCCCGGTTTTTACTACCCATTTTACCAACTATCCCTAATTACCAGTACCTGACACTGTTTACTTAGTGGCACGCGCCTCGTGAAAACTTATTTTGGGATTCCGGTATAATTCATCAACAATCGAGTTTGTAAGAGTCAAGAATGATGATCTAAATTATCTGTTCAATATTCAATTTTTTATCAAATATATTTCAGCCGGTATACATATGAATATTTCAATATTAAATCGGATTCGCAATTCAATTTTACAGATAAACGATAGATTAGTTAAATCGAAAGAATTAGTTACCGGTATGTAACTAATTTTCAAAATAAATAATATACATGCATTAACTAGATAAAATCATCAAAGTATGTAA